>NW_017728909.1:37494239-37547206 GCF_001723895.1 Crocodylus porosus
CTGGGCAGAGCGGGAGGTCCCAGAGTCCTCCTTAGTCGTGGAGGGAGACGGAGCTCTCCCCTGCAGCTCCCGGGGGAGAAGGGCCTGGCAGTAGGAGTCTATCTCCTGCTCGCAGTCCCTGATGGCACGCAGTCTCTGGACTGTGGCCTGGAGCTCCTCCAGCTGATTCACTCAGGGACCAGCTCAATACACAGTTGCTAGCTAATGTAGCCAGTTAATTAGTAACAATTAACACCTACAAAACCACAGACTAAGGAGAGGAAATAATCAGGACAGACAATCAACTGCCCCAAGACAGACACAGTCAGTTGCACAAGCACCCATGTCATGAATTTTGCCAGTCAGCAGCTAGGGGTGCAGGGGGCCAGAACCTTGAAGCCCTGCACCTATGTCCTGGACAGCTGGCAGGCTTCATGGCCACAACAGGGGCTACCATCCCTGCAGATTTCACCCTGCTGCGCCTTAACACACACAGGGTCACCCATGGCATGAGTTTTGCTTGTCCGCATCTTGAAGTGCAGTTCCCCCCAAACCCCTGCACCGATCTTCTTGAAACTTGGCAGGCTTCATGGCCTTAACAGGGGCTACCGCTCTTGCTGTTTTCACCTCCCTGTGGTGTAACACATAGACGTGACATGAGTTTTGCTTTCAGGAATTTGGGGTGCCATTCCCCCTGAACCCCTGCACTGAACTTCTTGACACTTGGTAGGCTTCATGCTCTCAGCAGAGGCTACCACCCTGAAAGTTTCATCCAAATCAGATAAAAAACAACAAAGTTATAGATATTTCATTGATTCCCCTTTACACCCTATGGCCGAATTGCCAAATCAGCTCCAAATCTTTTCCGAGGTGATTCGGAAAGCCTAAAGCTTCCAGCAATTTGATTTGGATTCATAGATTCAGCTTCCAAATCACCCAAATAATCTCTGAATCTGAATCATGATCCAAAGCTTTTTACAGCCCTAGTAGCCAGCACCAATTCCAGTAAGGACTTAACCCTAGTGGGACCATATACCTCCTGTGTGGTGAAGGTCCTATATGCAGGTTAAGAACCTATGTGAATGGTTGGATCTAGCCAACTGGTTCTCCCAGAAGATGTCATGATAGTTTAGGTCACCCATGACAACCATGTCCCTTGACTGTATGGCCTCTGAGCTGTTTGGACAATTCCAGGTCCAACTCATCCTCCTGATGTGGCGGCCTATAGTAGACCCCAGCTACCATGTCCCTTTTCCCCTGACCCCCTCGCATTCTGACCCAGAATGCCTCAATTTGCCCCTCCTCTGGTCCCATCCTGATTATGGAAGATGAATATTGCTCCTTAATACAAAGAGCAACACTGTGCCTCCCACTCTATCTTGTCTATACAGTCTATAGCTCTCAGTGCTTACTGCCCAATCATGGGTAGGGTCCCACCAAGTTTCAGGTAGCCCAACTAAGTTGAAATTCTTGTTTACAAGCAGGAGTGTGAGTTCCTCCTGCTTGTTCCCCATGCTATTAGCATTAGTATAGAGACACTTGAGCCCCCTGATGGGCGCCCTTGATGCCCCCATCCTGATGCCTATCAGGCCCCTTAGTACTTACGTTGGCTGTTCCAGCGTGTGGCTCATGGTTTGTTGATCTTAGGTTCTCTCTGTTATCTGCATCTCCCTCCACCAATGAACCTAGTTTAAAGCCCTGTGTAGGAGATCAGCCAACCTGACTCTTACCTTTTGACCAATCTGTAAGAGAACAGACTCTTACCTTTTGAGTGTTCTCCTGAAGTCAATGAATTTACACTGATCTTTGTGCAGCTGAGGAAAAGCTCCAACATTTCCAATACTGAGCAGAGTCCAAAGAAAGTTGCAGAAGGAGCATTGCAAAATATCTTCCATAACTCATCTTTTATTGCTTTGCAAGGCAGCACTATGCAAAGTCTCTGCCCATGTTAGCTCTAAAAGAAGCACAGCCATATTCATAGGACTCTGCACCCAAGATAATACACTCTGCTTCTTTTATGCATTCTTTTCTCCTTTTACTGAAATTATATATATATTGCATGAAGGTCCTTGCTTATGTAGTATCTCCTGATCTTTTGATTTTCATACAGCCTTCTTTAACTCTCCAGTAGCAATGAACTCCTTTCCAGAAATTAATTCAGAGAAAAAATATATGTCAGTTCTCTCAAAAACAGCTGCTATGTTATCTCCATATCCTTTGGGCATGAAGTGGGTGATACAACTGAGAGAATGAATAAAAAAAATGGATCCAAATCTAACTGATTAATGGAAGGGTTTGGTTTTATGTCCTGCATAGTTTCTTCCAATTCCAAACATGCCTAATCTGAGCAACTTTTCATAAACGCCATAAAGAGAGGATAAAGGACAATGCTCTCAAATAGGAGCAGAGCATTCCAGTCTTGATCTGAAGAGATGGAGAATCTGTCCTTTGTACATCGTCACAATGATTGGTCATTGTCATTCTTAAGAACTTGTACCTAATTCCCAATTTAAATTTTCCTCTCTCTTCCTTCTAGCCATTGGTTCTTGTTAAGCCTTTCTGCAGCTGATTCAAGAATACATCTGTAACCAATATTTATTCACTAGGTAACTACTTATATACTGTAAGAAAGTCATTTCTCAACTCTCTGTTTCATAAACTAAATGCACTGACCTTTAAAAATTTCTCACTCTAAGACAATTTCTCATGACCCTGAGAAATGTTTGTGCTGCTTTCCTGCACACCTTCCAATTTTTAACATGATTTTTATGCCAGAATTGTGCACAGCAGCAGTGCTCAATCTTCTGGCTCCAGATAATTGGTCTGGGGCTAGTCTGTCAGCCAGTTCCCATGCAGGGTTGGTCTGTGGGATGGATCTCACATGCAATCCAATAAACTGACTTGGCCATCTGTACTGAATCCAGCTGTGCACACTTAGCCAATCACTGCATGTAACCCAATCTTGTGAGTTGGATCCAGACATGCACTGACCCACCCCATGTACTAGATTTAGTCACCCGCTTGTCTAACCTCACATGCCAGTTCTAGTCACACATTGGTTTGACACCATATCAGATTTGGCCACATGCTGGCCTTTTCCCATACCCTGACTGCCACAGCATGGCCCAGCAAGCTCACTTTAAGTCATTTGTTACTACAGCCCCTTACCTTCTTTCTGGTATGTAGTCCTTCAGTCTGAGGTTTTCTCTGCATTCCTGATATACAGCTTGGTTGTCTGTATTGAAAAGCATTTTGTTTGAGTGGGCCCCACATCCTAAATAAGAACATGAAAAATGTCTCGCTGGTCATATGTCTATCTAGCTCAGTTGGCTGTCTCTCACTGGTTGCATCTACATCAGATGCTTTGTTGCTTAGCAGATTAATTTGCTGTACAGTAAAGCACCACCATCTACAGGTGCATGGCATTTAGGATGCAGTAGACTAATTTACTGCACTGCTAGAGTCTTCACTGCTGGATACAAGTGGTATCCAGCCACACAAGAAATTACTGTGCTTAAATGCATTTGTAGATAGTCATGTTGGGATTAGTATACTTCAGCTCAAATTGAACTGGAGTATATTCAGTTGCATTAACTGCATGTGTGCCCACAGTGGGCCAGAGCTCTCTCTCTGATGCCCTGGGTCTCATCATTATTTACTTCTGTGCTAATATTTGGAATATTTCTTAATCTTATCAACACTGCTTTTTTATATTTACTTACTGGAAATTATACTGATCCTTATGACATCCTACTGACACCTTCTTTTATACCTGACAACTAGCCATTTATGTCACGGACAGAACCAAGAATCCAGAAGTACTCACCCTGCATGGAAATACATGCCTGAGTTACAGGAGAACCTGACAATCCCAGATTGGCTTTGTCAGTCATCTTTGAACCCACAAATAAAGCAATTGTGGAAGACAATCATCCTTGACTGAGAGGGCTGGCCAATGATGTTGACTGCATAGTGCTAATGTTAATCAAAATGTTGTACCTTTTTAAATTAATTGTCTTACTGAAGTCTACCATGTTTCAGGGGTACTGACTGTAGCCATATTGGTCTAGGGACATACGCAGACAAGGTTCTTTGGGTGGATTGATATCTTTTATTAGACCAGCTAAAATAGTTGGAAAAATTCTTCTTTGCAAGCTTTTGGGTACAAACACCCTTCTTCCAATTGAGAAAGCACCTGCAGTTGTTCTGTGCTCATCCTGGATGATTCAGGATCCTGTAAGATCCAGGATGAGCACAGAACAACTGCAGATGCTTCCTCAGCCTGAAGTAGGGTGTTTATACCCAAAAGCTTGCAAAGAAAAAAGTTCCCAACTATTTTACTTGGTGTAATAAAAGATATTGGGTTTACCCAAAGAATATTGGCTTACTGAAATCTAAGCATTTTAGACCTAGATAGTTACCTTTTGTCAGCAAAATTTGTAATGACACCAACAAATGAAATCAGTTTTGTTGGAAAAGATCCATCTTCACAAAGCTGAGTAGACCTGCCATAACTATCCTTTAATTCTTCATGACTGGAATCCTGCAACAAATTTCAAGCTAGTCCTTTAGTCCAGGTTATCTTGGTTTGCTTATTTTTAAAATTGGCAAAATATTTGTGTTCTGAAATTTCTAAAGTATTCCAAGATTTAATAAAGTATGGATGTCAAATGCAAGTTGCTGATTTTATAGAATTTAGAAATTACCTGGACCTACTAATTTAATATCCAGCAACTGCAAGCCTTGTTAAAATGCATTCAAGAGTTTCAAGGAAGAAGGCCATGCCTCCTACTACAGAGGAAAGTGATGCCTCCCCATGACAATGAGTACTAATTTGAATATCTTATTCCTAGTGTATGTTGTCTGTCATTATCCTCAGTTACTAATGAGGTAAAAAGTAATTTATCATCCTCGGAGAGAATGAATGCATCAGCCTGTTTATTTCCCCACCCTCTCACATCTTACGCAGAACAAAAATATGTATTGAACATTTACATATTCTGCATGATTATTAACAACTTTATCATTTACATATAGTAATAGTACCATTTATATATTGCCATTGCTAGGAATTATTTTGTACCTAATATACTTTAAAATTCTTTATTATCTTTAGCCCTACCCACTCTGGATTTTCCATGGTAGGTTTAGTTCCCCTTATAAACTTCCTGCGCTTCATAACATCTAATTTATACCAATTGTGAGTTCTTTTCCCCTTTTTCCATTGTTTATAGATTACATTTTTATTTATAATTTCTTCACTTTGCCAGTGCACCAAGATAGGTCAATGCTGGATCTAAATTGATATGATTAAATAGCAGGGCCAGCTTTTGGAAGATGGGAGTAAACCAAAGTGATGTGATGTGACTTTAAAACAATACTCTTGAAAGCACAGTTCAACCAAAATGCCTGATTTTCACATTTATCTATCCTTTAATAGTTTAATAATGTCACTGATTCATCTGTCCATAAAAGCTTAAAAAAGGTATCACATTCTTTGTTTTTCCATAAACTTTAACCTTCTATCAGCTGACAATGAGAGTTTAATCATGTTGCTATCATTAGAAGTTATAAACAGTGCTAATGATTTTCTCAGCAGCATTAGTGCATATTAAATATATTACTCTCTAGAAGTGTGGGATTGATATGAATATTAAAGAAAAAAGAAGAGTTTGGCACCCAGTGAGACAGAACCATTAGCTTAAAGCAGTAATTTTTCTTTTCTCCACACCTATGTTACAGGTTAAGGGTAGGGGGAAAGCATAGGGTTGTACACATACAAACAGAATTATATGTGGAGAATATGTATCCTTTAAAAAAGATGCACAGGATTTTGGCAAAACATATTCTCTGCAATCACAGTGAGCATTGCAACTCTTTTTGCCTTGGCTTAGGTTTGTGGAATTTATGGTGTATTTTACACGTAAAATCTGTGCTTGAAATTAGAAGGAAAATCCAAGTGTCTTTCAGATTCACTTCCACATTTTGTACATCTTCTCTTTGAAGAAGATGCTTTAATCGACTGCAGGTAGATCACTTGTGCTCTCTCTCCTTAAGTGTTTAAGTATGACATGTTGTGCTGTGATAGATCATGTGTAATGGAAACAAAGCTCTCCACTGATAATCTTAACAATAGGTATAGAATGTAATGACTGATTCAAAGGCTGCTAAAATCAAAGGAAAGTAATTCTATTAACTGTAGTGGATTTTGATCAGGATCAGGACCATGGTACATATTTATTTATTTCATTATTAGATTAATATGGTGCCCCACCCAAAGAAGGCTCTTACAATAAAACCCAGAGGCCATTCTGGTGGCCCCTCTAAATTGTCACTTGGGGCTGGTGCCCCCCCTTCCCTATCTCTGCACCAGGAGAGCAACCTGCATACCTATGTTAGAGAAGCCAAAAGTACAGCATCAGTGCCATGCGAAGGATTAAAGAGCTACATAAAAGGTGCTTCTAAACAAGTTGTTTACTGTAGTTGACTAATTAGCTTTGCAGTAGATGTCTTGGCATTGACATGGGCAGGGCAATTAGACTAAAGTAAACTAATAAAATCTGCAGCAGGATAGCACTTGCATTTACAAGTACTATCCTGTTGTAGAGTTTTTTACTTCACAGCAGCACGTGTAGACACTAACACGATTGGCTGGGGCAGGAAAGTGCTTTAGTTGGGGCTGCCTGCTGGCGAGCACGTTGGAGCCCCCTGCCAACTAGGGCTGCTCTGACCTGGCTCAATGTGCTGCGGTCCTGGGTACGTGCTGAAACGGTGCACCTAGGAACAGTAAACTCCAGCGTGATAAGCACCAAAGTTTATTGCTTCACATTAATTGCATGTTTAGACACACCCACAAGGTGCTGAAAGAGATGTTTCTTTATGAGATTTAACAGTTGTTTTTATTTTCCTATTACATGGTTCATATTGTTTTTAAGTGTATGTACAGTTTCTACTTGCTTTTGGTAGTTAACATAACAGTACTTTGCTGATGCAACATTTTCCTGTCCTTCTAAGCAGTGTGTAACTGCACGTCTGAAATTTAGCTGCAGAATTCACCCCTTGCCTCAGAACTGAGCTTTAGAATCTCACCTTTTTTTTTAATCTTTCCCTGGCGTTTACATAGAAAAACTTGACATCACAAACCAAGTGCATATACAGTGGAGTAGACCTAAGTCTACAGAGAGTTTGAAAAAAATGTCTGAAAACTGTGAGATATTTCTCTCAATCAAAATCCTGCAGGCTGCATAACTCCACAGCTTTAGGATTTGGCATTTTCCTAACATGCCACTCAATTTTTGCAGTGGCATTTCATTACTTTGTTTCTCTCTCAAAAGTAACACCAGCTTACTCTGTTCTATGAAGCCATTTAGTAAGGCCTTGGGAAACAAGAGCTGGACCAACTTGTAGCTAACAAAAAAGGGAAAGCCAGAAATGTAGTTTGGCCAGCTTGACTACCAGGAGAACAGCGGAGTACCATAGTACCAATCAATTTGTAACAAGATTTAGCAGTCTAGCCCAGGGTGCTAGACTGCTGAATATAGTTATGAAGCAATTCCTAGCTGAGGTGTCTGGAAAAGTGAGCAGAAAGGTCAATGGGTCAATAAATGTTTGCTATTTTGAGTCATAATTGTGAAAGAAGGAAGGATATTTATCATGGAGGATTCTGTCATGCTAATAGAATAACTTAACATTGCAAGAGAATATAAGGATCACTGCTGAGAAATATATCTATTTAAGTTCAATTCCAGTTTCAAAAGTCAGCTAGGTGGTTAGGAGCCTATTGCTTTGAAAGACAAAGACACCCAAGTGCCTACTTACCTTATCTTGCACTTGAGCTGATTTCAGTATGGGTACTCATGGTGACAAGATGCGAATACCTGGCACGAGATTTAGACCCAACTGTGTGCACCTACACAAGACATTTACTGTGGAGCTGCCTAATTAGCTGAATAGTAAAGTCTCAGCGTCTACATGTGCAGCCCTATTAGGCCGCTGGAAACTAATCATCTCCACTGCAGGTTAGTACTCGTAATTACAAGTACTGTCCTGCAGCAGAGTCCTTAACTGAGTGGCAACGCGGGTGTAGCCGCTGATGGGGCATGGGGGTGCCTGCCAGCTAGTCTCTCACTGGAACACCCTTGTGCCCCAGCCAGCCCCTCCACAGCAAGCTGAGCCTGGTTGGAGGAGCCCTGAGCTGGCAGGCTGACCAACTGGGCTCCTGCCTGCTGAGGCTGCTCTGACCTGGCTCAATGTGTTGAGGTCTCAGGCGCTCATGAAGACACAGCGCCAGGAACAATACACTCTGGAGCAATATATAAATACGAATTTATTCATTCACATCAATTTCACATATAGATGCACCCGCTGAGTACTTTGGACTTATATTTCTTAGTCATTAAAGTGCTCCTGAAAAATGTAGCTTATTGTTAATCTGTCCCCATTGTGCTACAGATTGCAGATAGTTTTGTCTTTTGGATCTATATCCATTAAGGTTTTTTAAAGCCTATTCTTTCCTTTTCCTTTATTCAAGCCAAGGTGTAAAAAACCTATCTGGCAATTGAAATTCCATCTTCTGATTTTTTTTAATGACTTAAGAATAGTGGGTGTTGCCATCTCAGTCTTTTGAGTATGCCTTGAGACAGCAGATACAGATTTCACTTGCTTCTCATTTTTAGGGTCTGTATCAGTCATGTAAAAGTAATAAGCAATACTAAATAAAGCACAGTGAGAAAGAAATTTTCTCCTTTGAAGACAGGTGACAGTAATTTGTAAAAATCCAATTGATTTCTGGAATAGAATGAGGAAAATAAATTGTGTCATGGCAGAAACATATGTGGTTTGAACCAATTCAGTGAGGCAGTTTTAGTCTTTCCTTTCCTCCTTCATATTCAGGAACTGATCCTGGAATACCAAAGCCGACAGTTCTGAATGAAAACAGTAGAATATTTGCTTGCATTTAGATTACAGGAATTCATCTGTGAGAGCAAAGACCTATCAAACTGCCACTGCCTCACGCTGAGAACCATTCTAGAATACTGCATTTAAGGAGCTCATGTTTTTACTCAGGTTATTAGTATTGCAGGTATATAATATCCTCACTCTCCCCTAGAGGACCATAGTACATTTTTACAAATGAACACTGATAAAATATGATGAGAAGAAAGGGGGAGAGAGAGCTGTGGAGAGAGTCCAAAAGAGAGCAATGAAAATGCTTAGAGGTCTAGAAAATATCATACAATGAAAAGTTCAAGAATCTTGGATTATTTAATTTAGAGAAGAGAACACTAAACAGGAACTTGATATCTTCATATACAAAACCAGGATGGTAATGTATTGTTTTGTGTCCATCGTGGGAAAGGACAAGAAGTACTGGGCTTGAATTGAAACAAGGGAGACTTAGATTGGACTGACTAGTTCAGTAATCAGAATATTTATCTGGGATGTGATAATCTTAGGTTCAAATTCCTTATCTGCATTATGAAATTTAAACTAACCTCTTCCTCTTCAAAGAAGATAGCCCTAACCATAAGATGAGTTATTCAAGCCAGTCAGAGGCCATATTCTCTATTTCTTCTGTTGCATCCAACTGTCCCAGGTGGATGTCATAACCACAGATATATATTTCCATTTGCGCTCTCACCCAAGTATTAGTGGGTCTCATATCACTGAGTTAAAGGACTAGTTGATTAAAAAGCTACAACACCACCACTGTGTCTTCTTTTTCCTCCTCCTCCTCCTTTAGCTATGCTTTGTAAGAAAGAATCAACCTTCCTTCAGCTCTTGAAAGAGGTGGTTAAGTGTTTAACTATGGGTTTGAGAGTTCATGCTTGTGCATTTCCTGTTGGCTGGTTTAAGCAGTTTCCTGCAAAGTGTGCTGGTTTTTCTACATCCTGTTCTTAGGCCCTTGGCTCTTCTCATGCACTGTGAAAAAGTGCCTTCACATTTCTTAAGTTGACAGGTGGCACCTAAATCCTCTTTGTGAATCTAGCAACTTCCTTTTCTCCTCTCCTCCTTAAACTTTGTCTCTGTGTGATCCCAATGCTGATGATCCCAGACCTACCTCTCTACTCCAGCTCTGCCACCTTCTATCCAAATTAAGACCTCAGATGATCTCTGAGGCATCTCTTCATGCTTGTCTAGAAATACTTTAAGACACAACAGGGATTAAAAAGAACAAGTTGTTACTCCTAATTTTCCCTGATACCTCCTTTCTTGGTTACTGCAGCTAACACCAGTATCCTGCTAGTCACTGTGCCCCCACTTTGTACTTCTGTCCACATCTCTGTACCATGGATTGGTCTAAGTCTTTCTGGGTACCTAACACACAGTCTTTGCTATTGTGTCTAAAAATGTTTGACGTGGCTCCTACTGCACATCTCCATTACTGTACCATCTTTTTCCTTTGGCCTTGACATCTTAGCTTCCTTTTTCCTTAAGCAGGGCATCACTTTGCCCTGCTCATACCCTTTCAGAAGGCTGCTGCAAAAATCATTTTACTAGCCTACCACTTTGATTGACTCTCTCTTCAGTCTCTTTCTGTTGGGCCCTATCAAAGATTCATAGATGGTAGGATCAGAAGAGACCTCAATGGAATCATTGAGTCCAATCCCCTGCCCGAGGCAGGAAAAAGTGCTGGTGTCATGTGATCCCAGCCAGGTGCTTGTCCAGTCTCCTCTTGAAGACCCCTAAGGTAGGAGAGAGCACCACCTCCCTTGGAAGTCCATTCCAGATTCTGGCAACCCTTACTGTGAAGATGTTCTGTTGGTTATAAGTTGCTTGTCTTCTCTTATGTCCTTGTCTTCTCTTTTGAGTTTGCCCCACCCTGGCCACCATCCCCTCATTCACGCAAGATTTTGGTTTGACCCCTGGTTATCATATGGTGCCAGCCTCCATCCACTGTTGCTCAACAGATCACTGTGGTACTTCCTCCCATACTGGCCCTTGCTGTTGGGAAGGGCTTTCCACAAATATTTGCAAAAGTGAAGCTGTAGACAAATATTAGGAGTGTGCAAAGTGGGCCATATTTGATTTGGATTCGGCTCAATTCAGGGGACAGTGATTTGATTAGTTGATTTGGATCACTATCCCGATTCGATTCAACTGAATCCGAATCTGAAGATTCAATGCTGATTCAGAGAATCAGTGATTCAGCCATAGACACAGCTTTAAAAGTTTTTTCTACATACTCCAAGGTACCAGGCATGGCTCATGAATGCTGAGATGGTGGGGTGGAGGAAGCAACCCAGAGGAGCACATGGGGGCCCACACCCCCCGTGTGCTTGGCGGAGGACCCGGAAGTGGACCAGAAGTACTTCCGGTACTTCTGGGTCCACCACTGAGCGTGCAGGGGACCCCCCCCCACCCAGTGGCTCGGCAATCGGCCACAGGGTGACCCCAGATGCCCCCTCAGACCCAGGAGCCACCAGTCACCAAGCCGGGGAGCAGATCCCCTGTGTGCTCTGTAGTGGACCCAGAAGTGGACCAAAAGTGTTTCTGGTCCACTTCTGGGTCTGCCGCCAAGCATGCTGGGGACCCCCCCAGGCTGCCGTGGGATACTCCATATGCCCCACCATCTCGGCATTCATGAGCTGCCTGGTACCTTGAGGTATGTAGAAAAAACATTTAAAGCTGTGTCTATGTCAGGAATCATCGAATCTCTTCAATGGATTCGAAGGATTCTGATTCAATTCAGAGAGATTAAATTGTCTCTTGAGTCAATTCAGATTTGGCTGCCGAATTGGGCTGAATCTGTGCTGAACTGAATCAGCAACCAAAGCTTTGCACAGACCTAACAAATATACATTTAACCACTTTAAAGAGGGTGATAGGCTGCCATGTGGGACTGCATCAGCTGTTATGATGTAACTGTTACTCCTGCATGCTTCAGCAGTGTTACATATAGGCCAAGTCACTATAACTATATCCCTGAATGAAACTGGTAAAGTTGAAGTGGCAAAGCTGCACTTGTATTGCTCCAGAAGTATTCAAACATAAACTGTTACATCATAACAAGATTGTATCTATATAATTTGCTATTCATATTGTTGTTATATCTCCTTAAAGCTTTCCTTTGCCATAGTGCCTACAAAAAATTTACAGCAGTTAGGTTGCTAGTATACTAGGACCACTATCATGCTAACATTGCTTTACTGCATTCTCCTGTCTGTGTTTTTGTTGTCTCTGGTCTTATATAACAGGGGCAGGGATTGAATATTTGTTCTGTGCTTGTTTAGTATGTGGTACAATGGGCTCCTGGTCTGTGAGTAGGCTCCTCTAGATACTAAAACAATATAAAGAAGTAAGGCTGAGGAACCTAGGGCTAATCATGGTTGTGGGCCTCCTAGCTAGAACCAGGTATAATAGTCAAGGCTCTTTGTTCTGAAGGTAGCAATCCAGAAAGAAACTTTGATTTCGTACTGTTAAAAATGTATTTTTTCATCAAGCGATTAGAGAAATTAGAAAGAAAATAAACATGTCTAAACTGGTGATTGTCAAAACCATAATTTGCAAACATATTACTGATATTTTCATCAGCATTTCCAAAATGTTTCAAAACTATTAGTCAATCAGTGAGCATTTGTATCCTTCATGTAATGAAGAAACATGCAGCAATAAAATATTTAAGTACATAAGTAAGGAGGTTGCAATCATTTGAAAATGCATGGGTTTGGTTAGTGATTGCCGGAAACAAAAACGCTTAAAGAAAAACTATGGGGCTTTGGAATGGAGAGGAGAACTAAAGATGAAAGTCTTCCAAATAAATCAGTTCCATGCTCCAAATGAAATCTGAGATCACCGAGACCAATTTTTAAGAAAAGCCCTGCAGTGGAGCTTGTCAGCAGTGGGTGTCACTCTGGGCACTGGAATGAAGGACATGTGTGGAGACTGATTGCATTTAAACTTGACGTACAGCCAGGATTTCATTCTATTACAACTGTAACAGGGTTGAGAAAAAAATGTGAATGTATTTTTGGGAGTATGTTTATTGCCACCTTTTTGCTGTACACATGTAATCTATTTATGTGAGTACAGATTATACAAACTAAAACAGAACATTTCAAATGTAGAGATAAATGGCTGGGAAAAATACTAAAACATTCTGCAGAACAACCCTCCCCCCAACCCCAAAGATTTAGATTTGAATCAATTGAAACATTTCAGTTTGACCTTTGACCTTTTCAATTTTTTTTTGCTATGATTAATTTAGCTGTTTCAGTGATCCATTTCAAACCCCAAACCAGAATTGTTCATTTTCAAAACACCAACCAACATTTTGACAATTCATTTTTTTCTCCTGACAATTTCACAAATATGTATGTAAAACAGACCTTTCCTACAAAAATTTTGGTGAATCAGCATTTTCCAAAAAAGTGACATTTTTTTTCACAGAAAAAAACAGCTCCTGTTCAGATGTTTGTTTCTATCTAAAATACATGGCAAAGTTGCATGTTTATTTTAAGAAATAAGCTATTTAACAAACTAACACCAAAAATGCAAGGACATTTTGATATTAATAAACTCCTCTACGGATTTTCTGTAACATAGTAGCTCCACAGCCCTGGGTGATAGAAGCCCAAACCCCACAGATCCTCAGATGCATGAAACTTGCCTAGAGTATCCACTTAAATTTATCAGAAGTTTCATATATTGTGCATTAGTCATTTTCCTACTTCTATACATTTGGAGCCTATTATGTCCAGTTTCCTGATCCTTTGCTCTCCTTAGGACAGTAGGAGAGCAGGATGAGCATGCATCCTCTTTATGAACTCTTGTCTTGCCTTTCTGTGAAAGCTTTCTGGGGAGGAAAAGAGAGGGCAAACAAAGCCATGTACTTTAAGGCTAGAGACAGAAGTTAATCATAAACTGATTTAAGTGAGCAGAAACTGGATTAAACCTGTAACAGAAGAAAAGTTCAGTGCATATAAGCCAATTTCAAAAGAGCTGAAACTGGTTTAAGATACATCTGGTTGAATGTAATATCAGACTTAACTGATTGAGGTTCAACTGGTTTATGGAACTTCTGCCCTAGACCCCTTCTCAATTTATGTTAAATCAGAGTCCCCCCACATCCCAGCATGATTTTCATCCCTGGGATGGACTGCTCTAAAGAACAGGACTGGCCATGTTTCATGACCAAGGGTGGGGGTGTGGCCAGACACTGGCCCGGGATGGACCCTGAGGCAAATGGGCCAAAGAGGGGGCTTATTTCCCCCTCCCTCCCCTCTCTTCGGAGGAGCCCAGTCAGGGTCTACCTGGCCAGGGTGGAGCAGCCCCTGTCAGGCATTCCTGCCACCTTGCCACTCAAGTGGGGAATGGGGTATGGCCAGCACAATAAGCAGCCTGAAGCAAATAGGGGGAAGGAGGAGGATTTAATCCTCCTCCTCCCTCCTTGTCCCATTGGCATGGGCCCCAGCCAGGGTTTGCCTGACTTGAATACAGTAGCCCCTTTCAGGACCCCCCCCCCCCCACTCCAGTGGCAGGGATGGGAGTGTGGCCAGACACCAGGCAGCATGAAGGGGGAAGGGAGGGGTTTTATTCCCCCCCCTCTGTCCCCTCTCCCATTGGGGGACTGCAGCCAGGGTCTGCCAGCCCTAGCCACTGCCTCCACCACTTACACACAGCTGGGGTCTCCTGGGGGGAGAGGAGAAGGAGGGCATAATAAATCCCTTCCTTTCCCCCTTTGCCTCAGAAGTCATACCAGCTGGCATCTGGTCATGCCTTGCCCCTGCCACTGGACCGGCAAGAAGGAGGGGGAGTGATCCTGATGAGACAGCAGCCCCTGCAATGATGTCCCAGGGAGAACAAGCCTCTTCCCAGTGGAGGGAGGAGGCTGTGTTGTGGGTGGGAGCAGAGTGGGCAGAGCTGCCACAGCCTGTGCTTGGCAAGCAGTGGTGCCGGTGGCACTAGGGGGTGCTTGGGTGGCTGTGGTCACCCCAAAATTCAAATTAGCTCCCATAACTCAAGGCCCTCCACTCTAGGCCCTGCCACTGCCATTTACAGCCTCCCTCCCCCCTGCACTGGGAAGAGGCTTCTGCTGCCCAGGACACCTTTACATGCTCTTTCTCCACCCCCCCAAAAGCCTGGTAAGGGCTGCTTCCCCCCTTCCCCTCCAGGCAAACCCTGGCTGGAGTCCCTGCAGGCCACGGTGGGGAATCAAACCCCTTCCCAATCATACTTAGGCTTGTGGGGCCTGGCTATGCCTCTTCTGCAGCTCAGCTTCCCCCAACCTGGCAACTGAGGGGAATGGAGGGTCCCATCTGCTGACCTGACCCCATGGCACATGAGGTCTGCTACTTGCCTGGGGCTCAGATTCAGGATATTACAGAGATGATCCCGGGCCTCATTCAACCCTTGGACCAGTACCCCATGGTCCTAATCCACGTGGGAATGAATGACACAATGGGGAGCAGTCCAGATTGCATCATGAAGGACTACAAGGCCTTGGGGCCAAGCTCAACAACACAGGGATGCAGGTGGTATTCTACCAGTAAGTAGATGTGGACAATGCCATGAGGCCTGCATCAGAGTGGTCAACCTGCGGCTTCAGAGTTGGTGCTACCAGGCAGGCCTCGGGTTCCTTGACAACGACCCGCATTTTCGCCCAGGAGGCAGGCTTGGGTGGGATGGGCTTCATCTCTCCCCTAAAGGAAAGCGTGTCTTTTCTTCCAGGTTGGCTGAGCTCGTACGGCATGCTTTAAACTAGCTTCACTGGGAGAGGGGGCCACAGGGGGACATGAGGACACCTCCCAGCCAAGACAGATGACAAGTATAAGAAGTACCTAAGGTAAGTGTCAGGGGTCCAGATAGTCCTAGGATCAAGGAGGTGTTGCAAGCACCCACCCATAGGAGGCCTTAAATGCCTCTACACTAATGCTCATAGTATGGGGAACAAGGAGGAGGAACTTGCACTCCAGCTAGCTAGCACAAACCCGGACATAGTAGGACTCACTGAAACCTGGTGGGATTCAACCCATGGTTGGGTGGTAAACATTAGGGGCTACAGACCGTACCAGCAGGATAGAATGGGTAGGAAAGGCGAAGGTGTGTCACTCTATGTCAAAGAGCAATACACATTCTTAACAAATAGGATGGGGTCAGAGGAGGGGCAGACTGAAGTTCTCTGGGTAAGAATACAAGGGGGTCATAGGGAAAGGGACTTAATGGTGGGTGTATACTACAGACCACCCAACCAGGGGGAAGAGCTGGACTGGGAATTCTCAGGTCAGCTCACAGAGGCAGTTAAGTCAAGGGATGTGATCATTGTGGGTGACCTAAACTACTTGGGCATCTGCTGGGAGGAGCAGTCAGCCAGGTCTGATCGTTCACCTAGGTTCATAGCTGAGATAGAGGACCACCACCTAACCTAGGAGGTGCACAGTCCCACCAGGGGAAATGCTTTGCTGGACCTGGTCCTGGTCACAGGTGAAGACCTGGTGAGGGGACTGCGGGTTCTTGACCACCTGGGCAATAGCGATCATCACCTACTGGAATTCACTATCCAGTGCAGGGTGTCAAAAGCTTGAAGCAAGGCAGTAGCCCTTGACTTCAGGAGGGCAGATTTCAATGAGTTAACGAGATTAGTCAGAGAGGCACTGAGGTCCTGGAGGGCAGGGGAATTGGGAGTCCAAGGCAAGTGGTTGTTCTTTAAGGAGAAGATCCTCTGTGCCCAAAGGGTGACAGTCCCAATGTGAATCAAAGGGGGCAAGAGTGCTCAAAAGCCCCCATGGCTCACCAAAGGCATTCAGGAACGTTTGAAACTGTAGGGGGCTGTTAGGAAGGCTAAGGTAGAGACAGAACTAGGACTAACGACCAGGATCAATGATAACAAGAAGTCCTTTTCTAAATACATAGGGAGTAAAAAGAAGGCACTGGGTAACATGGGCCCTCTGCAGAACATGCTTGGCAATCTGGTGTTTGCATCAGATGAAAAAGCTGACCTCTTTAACAAATTCTTTGCCTCCAATTTTCTGAGCATGGACCGGGACATCTCCCCCACTGAGTTTCCAGATGAACTCAGAAGAGGCACCACCAGGCCTAGGATCAGGGAGGGCTTAGGGAACTTCTGGTGGAGCTGGACGTGTTCAAATCAGCAGGTCCAGATGCTCTCCACCCCGGGGCCCGTGGCATGGCTCTATGAGCACACGTGCTCTGGCCAGGTGCCAGAGGACTGGAAAAAGGCCAATGTAGTCCCATTTACAAAAAAGGGAGGAAGGAGGACCCAGGTAACTATAGGCCCATTAGTCTTACCTTGGTCCTGGGGAAGCTCTTTGAGAAAAGTATCCAGGAGCACATCTGAGAGGGACCAGCAGGGGAGATTATGCTCAGGGGCAACCAACATGGGTTCATAGGGACAGGTCCTGTCAGAACAACCTGGTTGCCTTTTATGATCAGGTAACAAAATCCTTGGACACAGGTGTCACAGTGGATGTAGTCTTTCTGGACATTAGGAAGGCCTTTGACACTGTCTCCCACACCATTCTCATTAAAAAACTAAGTGACTGTGGCACTGATGCATACACAGTCAGATGGGTCACAAATTAGCTAGGGGGCTGCACCCAGAGAGTGACAGTGAACAGGTCATTTTTGACCTGGAGGGATGTCTCCTCAGGCCCGTACTGTTCAACATCTTTATCAGCGACTTGGATGAGGGGTGAAAAGCACCTTCAAATTTCAAATTTGAAATCAACAGTACAAATTATTCAAATTTGTGGACAACAGTAAGATGTGGGGAGAGGTGGGCACAGTAGAAGGGAGGGACAGGCTATAACTAGATCTGGACAGGTTACAGGGGTGGGCAGATGAGAATAGGATGGGATTCAATATTGACAAGTGCAGGGTACTGCACCTAGGGAGAAAGAACCAGCAGCATACCTACAGGCTGGGGAACTCCCTTCTCATCAGCACAGAGGCAGAAAAGGATCTTGGAGTCATTATTGATTCCAAGATGAACATGGGCTGCCAATGTGAGGACACGGTCAGTAAGGCTACCTGCACCTTGTCATGCATCTGCAGATGCATCACAAGCAGGTCCAAGGAGATGATACTCCCTCTCTATGTGACATTGGTCAGGCCAAAGTTGGAGTACTGTGTCCAGTTCTGGACGCTGCACTTCAGGAGGGATGTGGATAGCATTGAGAGGGTCTAGAGGAGGGCCACTTGCATGGTCAGGGGGCAGCAGGGCAGGCCCTATAAAGAGAGGCTACTGGACCTGAACCTGTTCAGTCTCCACAAGAGAAGGCTGAGCGGGGATCTGGTGGTCATCTATAAACTTACCAGGGGACACCAGTGGGGAATGGGAGAGGCCTTGTTCCCCTGAGGACTACCCAGAGTAACTAGGAATAACAGCCACAAGTTGATTGAGAGTAGGTTCAGGATAGACATGAGGAGGTACTACTTCACAGTCAGGGTGGTTAGGATCTGGAACCAACTTTCAAGGGATGTGGTGCTCGTTCCTACCTTGGGGGCTTCAAAAGGAGGCTAGATAATCACCTGGCTGGGGTAATTTGATCCCAGCACTCATTCCTGCCCATGGCAGGGGTTGGACTTCATCTGCTCAGGTCCCTTCCGACCCTAACAACTATGAAACTGAGAAACTACAAAAGGGAAGGGAGGGCTCAGTCTAGCACTTCCAGCTTCTGACCTGAGCCATTGCAGACACGTGCTTGCATTTCTGGAATCAAAAGTGAATGTCTGTTCACCTGCAGATAAGTTCAATCTATGTAGGTTAGACTAACTTGCAAAGATTGAATCAATTCAGGCGTGGGCTTTTTGAATGTCTGTACTTAATCTAAATAACTAGTAGGTAGTTAGTTAAACCAATATATAGTCTGAGATACAAAGCATGGGCGACTGGTACCTCCTGAGTCAGTGGCCAGTCAGTGACTGGGGCAGCGGGAGGGAAGGGGGGATTCCCCCATGGCCGATCGTACTGATGCGGAAGTGCCAGGACACTTCCAGGTGCACCATTGGCATTTCTGGCCTGGCACAATTGGCTGCAGGAGAGACCACAAGGATTGCTTCTTCTGGCACACCTGCTCCTTGACTGGTGCTCTCAGGCAGGGCACCGGCACACTTTCCTGCCACCCCCTGTCTGTCATCTAAGCAGGGAATACTGCTGTCAAGGGGTGCACCAGTACTCTCAGGGGGTGCATGTGCACCCCCCCCCATGTATTGTCACTGGTACAAAGCATGTAAATCTCTGATCTTGCCTGGGTTTGAATGAGAGATACTAAGAGAATCTGGCAGTTTAACCTGAGTAGCTGTTGTTGGTTGTTTATATGACATGATCAACATGAAGATCTGGCACATTATTTCTAGCTTATTTTACCTGGGGAAATTGTATCAATGCTACATCTTGTATCATGGCCTACAAAAAAGCTGAAAGATTTAAACCATGCATTAAGTCTGTCCATGCATGGTACTATATTTTGCAATAACTAGCTGTATGGTGTCATTGCCTTACCAAGCTTTTATTACCTGAAATTTGCAATGGTGTTGAAATTTGCAGGTAGCAGTGTAAATGATGCTGGGTGAGGTCTGGAGGACAAAATTTATACAAACAGTATCTTATGACTGTTGCTCTAATGGGACCTAAAATAAAGGTACAGTTTGAGAAGGTGAACAAGGAAGCTTTTTTCCTGCTTTGGTGATTGTTCACTGGAGATAGGAAGTAGATTTTTACACTTACATGTTGTAATTAATTGTAGTTCCTATATTGTTTAATCAACAGTCACAGTGAGCTTCAAAAATGAGGCAATGCAATCATTGTGGTTCATAATATGAATAGCATTTGATGACACATTGCAGAAGCAGCTAGAAATAACACAAAAAAGGATGTTCACAGAACAGATTGCATTGTGAGTTCCAGCTACCAGGCTTCAGTGGCCGAAACCCAGCCTTCATCCATCTGCCTAAATACCCTGCACAAATCTTGGCTCCACATTAGGACTGGAAAGCTAACCCAATAAGCGAAGCCTAAATATTTATTTCTGACACCTACTACCTACTCACCTCCAGGAATGTGTGTTCAGGGCATGCCAAGGACAGGGAATGCATTTAGGAATACATTTCCCCATGTGAAGATCTGCATGAACATATTCTTGTGCTGACTTTGCAAGCAACTTCCATGTCCCTGCATGTTAAGTAGTGTAAGACACGAGTGTTAGCATTTTGAACTGTTTTTTCCTGCTTGGATATGGCATAGATTTCATAGACATTTGGGTTGGAAGGGACCCCAGAGGATCATTGAGTCCAGCCCCATGCCCCAGGGGCAGGAAGTCAGCAGGGGTCATAGGAGCCAAGCAAGATAAACATTCAAATGTGTTTTGAAGGTGTTCGGAGTAGATGCTTGAACCACCTCAGGTGGCAGTCTGTTCCAGACCTTGGGGGCTCGGACAGTAAAGAAGTTCTTTATGTCCAGCCTGAACCAGTCACGGTGGAGTTTGTGACTGTTTGATCTTGTCATCCCTTGGGGGGCTCTGGTGAACAGTTGTTCCCCCAGATCCTGATGATAGGTCTGATAGGTGGCCACCAGATCACACCTGAGCCTGAGCTTTTCCAGGCTGGAAGGGCATAGCAGATAACTGTTAACATATCTACCAGGATGTTCTAGGAACTGCACCTACCTCTTTAGGAAATGGGCATATGCACATATGCAGCCAAGCTGAAGGACTGGTGGGAAAGCTGTTAAGGGCCATACTTAGGATTTGAAATAATATAAAGAAAGGCAACTGAATACTGGAACTTGACTGATGAAATTAAAGCATGCAGCTAGGTGAGCCAAGAAAACTAACCGTCTCAGACACCATTTGTGACTGAGACTTTTAAGCAGTTAAGTTACTTCTCATCCCAGTTGCCTGGCAATTTTAAAGTGTTATGTCATGTTTGTCTGCTGCATATTTACTTTTGTTAGTTATTTCAATACTGCATCGCTTTGAATATATTGTACACACTAAACCCCGAGAGTCTTTTAGCCTATAGCTTACCTACAAGGTGGGATATGTTTTGTTCTCCATTACTATGCCATTGTATGTCACAGGTCTGATTAAACCTGAGTAGAGTTGTGCATATGATTTGGTTCTGGAAAATATGTGGCTGCTTTATATTTTGCTCTCTATAGCAATGGAGAGCAAACACCAAATGTTTCACATACTAAACTTTCCACTTTTCATGGGATGCTTCACTTTAGAAATTGAACAAAAAGATGCAGGGTCTGATTTGACCAATAGCTGGAGCCTTCCTTTGTACATTTCTCAGGTAACAAACGGAATCAGAGAGGGTTAATGTACAGGTATGCCAGCCAAAATGCTCCATGCTCCTGCATTGCCTCATTTACTTGATACAGTGTAGCTGAAGTGCAGAGATCCAGTGGAACACTGACACATGAAACAATGCCAGTGTATGCCAAAACAATACAGAAGGTATTGCAAAGAGGCCAGAAGCGAAGTAACTGCATTTATTAATAGTGGGCTTGATTTGATTCACCATCAAAGTCTCTGTGAGCTGAATCAGTTCTCAAATGACCGCCTGCAACAGGCTCTACTTTTGTGGATGAAATGTGTTGCAAGAAGGTTTTAAAAAAAATTCTTATGTTAACTTTTCCAGGTGGAACAGCTCTGATTACTTGTGTAGTCAAATGTGAGAACAGGAAATCTTTGTACATTGGGCCAAGCATTCCTGTTTTACAGCTCACATTTTTCAGACATCTCACTTTTAAATTCCAATATTTCTCAAGAGGAAACCTCTATTTTTGTATTACATAAAGTTGGGGGGTGGGGAATTAAATAAAAAACTGTCTCCACTTCAACAAAGGTAAAAAGGATTCTTCAATAGTATCCCCAGTTATCCTGGTTACTTTTTAAGAGCTAAGAAAGTGAGCACTATTCTAAATTCTCTTTTTCTTGTGTCTGAAACTGAAAATGCAAAATGAGAACAAAACACATTGAGGAGCATATGCAAATTTGAAATAATGGGCCAATGAACAAAATCATTACTAATGATGGACTTGTGCACTGGAAAATGTGTTTGACATGGAATATGTGGCACTTATGCTAATGGCCAAACCCAGTCATCCATTCCAGTTGGAAAACTATCTTAACAAGACATCTTGGGCATATCCAGATGTGCATGGATGTTTGGTTTCCTGGGGACAACTAGCAGCAGTGCACCTTGTGCTGCAACAGCTTGTCCCCCAGGAATGCCTGTGCCCTGCACACTTTGGCATGTGGCAAATTGCCATGGGTGGGGTAGGACAGGCTGGGGCCAGCACTGTGCTGGCCCCAGCAGCCTTATCTGAGCTCCTGGGGGCCTCCCAGGGCTGTAGCTGTGGCTATTATGCTGTGCAGAGCCTGGCTGGCAGAAGAGCATGGCTCTGGGTGGCCTGGCTCTGCTTTTCAGCAGCACATGTTGCCTGAATGTGTGTTGCATTGGCTTTTTTTCCACATTTTTTTTGACCCCTGGATATTCAGGATATACAGGAGCAGTCAGAGCTGCAGATAGTGTCCCCTGGCATTGGAGCATGTAATGGGCAATCTCCTGCATTTACCATCTGTTTATGGGAACAGCAAAGTCGTGGCAGGTGAGACAGGGCAGATTGCCCCATAGAGACAGGTGGGTGGGCCAGCATGAGACCAGGCCCTGAGTGTGCCCCCTGTCACAGTGATGTAGCTTGGAGTCATCATAAATTATTTTAATAGGCAGAATTTCTTGGATGGACTCTCTCCTTACCTGGGTTGTCAACTGTCCATAAATTTATGGATCAGGAATAAAAAGCAAGGCTAAAAACCCCTGGGTATGTGCAGACATCACATTTAGATTAACCTAACCAAGATTAGGTCAATATAAATACCCAGTCATAGGTATACAGGGAACTTATATTACCCCAAAAATGGTATGACCAATCTAAGTTAATACACCTACTCAAGTGCACTAACTTAGAAGGAAATCAGGTTAACCCAAGCTAAGAAAGGGTTAATGTAAACTTGCAAATCCTATACACATTTGCAGAACAATGCTGGGGCTGGGAAAAGTCCATCTACTTGCCCCAGCCCCAAGGGTGCACTATTCTGCAGACCTGCTAGACGCCTCAATCTCATAGTCTCATTCCCCCACCCCAAGTTACTTACACTGGTTTTTCCACATGGCTCGTGGGAGTGATAAAAAGCTGCACACTCTGCTCCCAATCTATGCATGAATATAGGCTTGGTGTGGTGAATGATTGTACATGCCCCCTGCCTGTAAAGTGTATTACAAAAAAGTGAACCAGCTGAAAAAAAAATAAGCAGTGGAGAGCTTGATTGAAGATCCCTCACAAAAAAAGAAGCTGGAGGCAAGCTGTGAAGGACTGAGAACAGCAGTACCACTTGGTGTCTGAGCAAGAGTACAGCACTCTGCAGGGAGTATTCAAGGTTTTGTAACCCTTAGCTCCCTCTCCCCCAGCCATGTGCTGCTGCTGGTGCTTCCTGTCCCCTGCCTATAACACTGCTGGGTTACAGGTAGGCAGACAGCATTGCTTTTCGGGGCATCTGTGTTAAGATGGGGGAAGGCACTAGTGGGGGCAAGGTTGGAATGTATGATGGGGGGGCATGGTCCATGGTGTGATCAAGGAGTATCAGGGTGTGGGTGAGTAGGCAATCCCTAAAGTAGGGGCAGCATGGTATAAAACTATTGCTGCAATTAAGTAGGTTTGTCAATCCAAGAATTTTCTTTTCTTTTCTTTTTGTTTTGCTGATAATCTGCAAACTCTTTGCCTCACAGATGGTATCCACATGTTGTAATCATAGCCTGCACCACGACTGGTGCTCCTGGGTTTCACAGGGACTCTCAGTCCCTCCCTGGAGCAGTAGGTCATTGTGCTCAACTACTGGTCTTACTTTCATCCCACACTCAGCCCTCTTGCAGCAGAGAACTTACTGGGGTGAGGACTTGCCCCATACCCTCTGGCTGAGCTCCCTGCTCAGCCTCTGATCCAAACCATGGCCTCAGGCATCCATAACCATGCCTTGGTCTCTACCCCACACATGGAGTTCCTACTACACCCCCTCCAGGGCCTCTATACTACACCCCACCCTGGGATCTTGTCATCTTCATGACAGACTATTCACAGGGCTGGCCGTTGTGCTGCTCTTCAGGCTTACTCCCAGTTCAGCCGCACTCAACACACCCCTGGGGTGGTTCTTCAGGCCTACTCCTTATTCAGCCCTAGTCTGTGCGTGGCCACATACTATGCTCTTCACGCTACCCTCTCTGGGGTCTTTGGGATCTCACATATCTGCTGGGCTTAGGTTGTACTCTGCTTGCTGTGCGTGGCCCCACTACTCCCCCAGCTGCCTCCAAAGCCCACCCGAAGATGGGGGCTGGGGTTAAGGTGCCCCACCTCATCCTTCACTGGGGAGGTAACTGGTCTGGCATTTCTTGGGGACTCCTCTCCACTAGGAGCCCCACCAGGCCACCCTTCTCCAGCAGGGCTCAGTTTTAGGTCATGCCTGGGACCAAGAGCCTCTAGCTCCTACCTGCTAGGTGTTCCATACAGCTCAGCCAGGTGATGTTTCTGCCTGGGCTGGCAACAGCAAAGTGCTATGTTTATATAGGCAGCCAGAGTTCTAAAATGGCTTCTAAGAATGTTCATGCATTCTCATAAACATTACAGAGTCTCTCTTAGACATTGCCTTGTTTTGCATTGCCTTGTTTTACAAAGAAATCTTGCACAAGCTTATTTTGCTAAATACCTTTAAAAATCATAGGGTTGAAATTCAGATACTAAGCAGTACAACTAAATCTTAAGCAACTAATTTCTTATGTTCTGTTGCATAAAAATATACCTTATTTAAATTGTCGATGTGTCTGTTTTTCCACTCCCCCAAACCCCGATACATTACCCACACAGAAATTGCATGTTATTTACACCAATCACTGTCTTTTCCATGGACATTGTCTCCGTCATGCTATTGGTTCTATACACATGGTAACTAATCAGATTAGTTGAATTGATTTTAATCCGTGCATAACGTGTTCTGTAACCAGTAGGTGACAAAGCTCTGCAGGCATGGGAAAGTACCTATGATGGTTTTACAGGCAGGTTTAAGAGTTAATTTTCTAATACAATATTTATATATTTAATATAAATTAATGAGAAGTAATAGGCATAAATCATCCTTTGTCTAAGGATCTTAAAAACACTAATGAATTAAGCCATTAATTGTAGGATAAAAATAGGTGACATGCAAACGGGAAATTTTAAAGAAAAGAGCCTAAGATAAGGCTTTCTATGTCAAACAGCCCCCTTGATTCCTGTGTTTCCTAAGTTAGGCTGCTGCAAAATATTATTCAATATATAATATAAGAATTACCAAATCTGGGAACCAAGTAAATTCTCATATTTTAATGAATGGAACAAAATTTCAGTAGAAATTCTGCTTTTGCAGTTTCATTTTAAGCAGATTCTAGGCATCCACCAAAACTATTCCACTCTTCCACTTTAGTGCACAAAGTGCTAAAGGACCATGCTAGGGGATACAAAGCATGGAAATCAATATAGGAATAACCATGGATCAAATGTGACAGAGGGGAGAGTGCAACCAAGAAGAGATAGGAAGGGGAAAAAAAGGTGGGAGGGTTGTGCTCTATGTTAGGGAAAAGTATACCAGGTCTACCTTTGAAATGGGACTGGAGGAAGGCTTAACTGAGATCCTGTGGGTCAAACTTTAAGGAGGGTGGGGGGAGAGGGATCTGGTGGTAGGCGTTTACTACAGGCCACCACATCAGGAGGAAGAGCTGGATCTGGAATTCTCCAGGCAGCTGGGGGTCGCCGTGCATGCAAAAGATGTTGTGGTCATGGGGGATATGAATTACCCTGACATTAACTGGGAGGAGCAGTCAGCCAGGTCTACCACTCTCACAAAGGTTCCTGACATGCGTACAGGACTTAACCTCGTGCAGGAGGTACACGTCCCCACTAGAGAAAACGCCATACTGGATCTGGTGTTAGCCTCTAGGGATGACCTGGTGGGGGAGGTGCTAGTACAAGGGAGGCTAGGGGACAATGATCACGAAATGATCCAGTTTGCTATTCAGAGAAAGGTGGGGAGGATAACTAGCACAGCGCAAATGCTTGACTTTAGGAAAGCCAACTTCGATGTGCTCAGGGCAGTAGTCAAGGATGCACTCGGAGCCCAGGGTGTAGCTAGTATGGGGGTCCAGGAAAGGTGGTCCTTCCTCAAGGAGGCTATCCTTGGGGCACAGCAGGATGCAATTCCTCTGAGCAGGAAGGTGGGAAAAGGGTCCAAGAAACCTTCATGGCTGAGCGTGGATATCCAGGCTGGCCTGAGGGCAAAGATAAAAGCATACTGATGGTGGAAGCAGGGAGCAGGGACAAAGGAGGAGTACACCTCCCTGACCCAAGCTTGTAGGGATTTGGTAAGGAAGGCTAAAGCAGCACTGGAGCTTAGATTAGTCCTTCTTCAAGTATATAGGTAGCAAGGAGAAGTCTCGGGGTAACATTGGACCCCTACGAGGCAGGGCAGGGCAGTTGGTGATGGATGTGAGAGAGAAGGCAGAACTCTTCAACAAGTTCTTTGCCTCCGTGTTCCTGTCTGCTGACAATGCGGTGCTCTCAGGTGATAGCATAGAGAGGCCTAGGAAGGATGCGAGTCCCCTGACTGTTAGTTCAGACCTAGTTAAGAATTACCTGGAGGGTTTAGATGTGTCCAAGTCGGCAGGGCCGGATGACCTTCATCCGCGGGTGCTGAGGGAATTGGCTGGTGTCATTGTGGAGCCATTGGCATGGCTGTTTGAGGACTCCTGGTGCTCGGGCCAAGTCTCTGAGGACTGGAAAAGGGCGAGTGTGGTCCCTATTTTCTAGGAGGGGAGGAAGGAAGAGCCTGGCAAGTACAGGCCAGTCAGCCTCATATGTATCCTGGGGAAGGTCTTTGAAAAAATTATCAAGGGCCGCATTTGTGAGAGCCCTGCAGGGGAAGTGATGTTGAGGGGTAACCAGCATGGGTTTGTGCCAGGCCGATCCTGCCTTACTAACCTGGTCTCTTTCTATGACCAGGTAACAAAGAGCTTAGATGGGAAGGAGGAAGTTGATGTCATCTTCTTGGACTTCCAGAAGGCCTTCGACACAGTGTCTCACCCAATTCTGGTGGGCAAGCTGAGGGACTGCAGCATTGATGAATGCACAGTCACATGGGTGGCAAACTGGCTCCAGGGGCACACCCAGAGGGTGGTGGTGGACAGGTCAATGTTAACTTGGCAGGGTGTGGGCAGTGGAGTCCCCCAGGGCTCGGTCCTTGCGCTGGTGCTGTTCAACATCTTCATTAGCAACTTGGATGAGGGTGTAGAGAACACCCTGTTCAAGTTTGCTGATGAAATCAAGCTGTGGGATAAAGTGAATACACTGGCAGGCAGGGACCGGATCCAGGCAGACCTGGATAGGTTGGAGAAGTGGGCGGATCTGAACAGGATGCAGTTCAACAAGGACACGTGCAGGGTGCTGCACCTGGGGAGAGGGAACCAGCATTTTGGTTACAGGTTAGGGGCTGACCCTCTCAGCAGCACAGAGGCAGAGAGCGATCTTGGAGTCATGATTGACTCCAAGATGAATATGAGTTGCCAATACGACGAAGCAATAGGCAGAGCCAACCACACCCTGTCATGCATCAACAGGGGCATCACTAACAGGTCCAGACAGGTCTTGCCCCCCTCTATGCGGTGCTGGTCAGGCTGCAGCTGGAGTACTGTGTCCAGTTCTGGGTGCTGCACTTCAAGAAGGACATGGAGAACCTGGAGAGGGTCCAGAGGAGGCCACTCATATGGTTGGGGGCCTCCATGGCCAGCCCTATGAGAAGAGGCTCAGGGACCTGAATCTCTTCAATCTCCACAAGAGGAGACTGAGGGAGGATCTTGTGGCTGCCTACAACCTATCGGGACCACTAGCAGGGACTCAGGGAAAGTCCATTCACCAGGGTCCCCCTTGGAGTCACCAGGACCAATGGCCACAAGCTGAGGGAGAATAGGTTTAGGTTAGATATTAGGAAGAACTGCTTCACTGTAAGGGTGGCCAGGGCCTGGAATAGGCTTCCCAGAGAGGTGGTGCTCTCACCTTCCCTGGAAATCTTCAAGAGGAGACTGGATAGGCACCTGGCTGGGGTCTTATGACTCCTGCCACCCCCAGTGCTCCTTCCTGCCCATGGCAGGGGGGCGGACTAGATGATCTGTCTAGGTCCCTTCTGACTCATTGATTCTATGATTCTAAGGGAAGCTTAACTCTCCTCTCTAGAATGTCAAGGAGTGCTGATAATAAGTTCCTCTAATGATCAGAATGACTAAAGACAGAAGTGGTCAAAAATGGAAGGAGGAAAAGCTAAGAATAGCTTAAAGAAGTGCTTCTCAAAGTGGTGGTCCGTGGACTGGTGCTGGTCCAGGAGCCACTGGTTGCCGGTCCACAGCAAGTTGCGAGGAAAGAAAGAAATATATTTTCAGAAGCATAACATTGATATGTCATAGCACCACAGTTCGTACGTTCCAACCCTCCAGGTGACATCATGTCGTGCAAGGTGAGGAAAGAGAAAGAAATAGCCAGTCGCTCATTTGTGTAGCACTGTTACACTCAGTTGCTGCCACCGGCTGAACCGGGCACCAGTCCCTGGCCCACTGGAAAAAAAATTGCCGGTCCGCCACATCAGATGGTTTGAGAAGCACTGGCTTAAAGGAAAAGGGATGATGACAGAAATAATAGTACTATGGTATTCTTCCAGCAGATGGGGAAAGGGACAACAACTAATAAATATGACTAATAAAACAATAAATTCACTGTGAAGCCTTATTCAGGACAGAATCTTTGTCTACCTTGTCTGCCTCTGACATATCAAAGGATATTATTGCTGATTCAGATTGGTACTGCAGCATTTTTTTTCTAATTAGGTTTGATTTGCATGCTGAGGACCCTCAAATATGTCATATCTGTAACTAATCTAATCAGATACGGATTGTGCTGTTTCCTTTTCTGGTGCCTGTTGGTGATAAGGACTTGAATGAAAATGAGTTAAACTGATGACATTTCAATCTGGAGAAAGTGAAGGTGATGATAGTTGTCAAAGAGAAGGGACTGACAAATGTTTCATAGTTGCATAGTTTCTAGGGTCAGAAGGGACCTGAGCAGATCATCAAGTCCGACCCTCTGCCATGGCAGGAAAGAGTACTGGGGTCAAACGACCCCAGCAAGGTGTTCATCTAACCTCCTCTTAAAGACCCCCAGGGTAGGAGCCAGCACCACTTCGCTTGGAAGTTGGTTCCAGATCCTAGCCGCCCTGACCGTGAAGTAGCGCCTCCTGATATCTAACCTAAATCTACCCTCTGCCAGCTTGTGACCATTACTCCTGGTCACTCCTGGTTGTGCTTGTGGGAACAGGGACTTCCCCAGTGCCTGCTGGTCCCCTCTGACTAGTTTGTAACAGGCCACTAGATGCCCCCTCAGCCTTCTCTTGTGGAGGCTGAACAGGTTCAGGTCCCATAGCCTCTCCTTGTAGGGCCTGCCCTGCTGCCCCCTGATCATCGAGTGGCCCTCCTCTGGACCCTCTCCATGCTGTCCACATCCCTCCTGAAGTGCGGCACCCAGAACTGGACGCAGTACTCCAGCTGCGGCCTGACCAGTGCTGCATAGAGGAGGAGGATCACCTCTTTGGACCTGCTTGAGATGCATCTGTTGTAGTTGTTTTACTTGTATAAGGGCCTTGTATTTAACCTTCTATTACTTGGTATTGGTCAAGGGCCAAGTTATAGTTTATTAACCTTCAGAGCTATATATGAGCTACCCATAGTTAGGTCCTTGCTTTGATGAACATACCCAGGGAGGCAGTACCTTTGCTTGGGCTACACAAATAGAGGAGCAAGAGACAGCTAAAATTTCTGTTCAGATCAGATGTCAAATAAAAAATAGGAAAAAATCATTTTATGTCAATCAAAATTGAAATGTTTTATTTTTGCCACGGAACCAAACCAACAACAATAATGTTAATACCTAACATTATTTTATTTTGGAAATTATTCATTTTTTCCAAGGAAAAGGAATTATATCTTTGGAAGGGTGGGGGGGGGTTGCCCTTGATTTTAAAGATAAAACCAAACTGATTTCCAAACCAACTACTATTTCAAATAAAAACAAAACTAAACAAAATAAAACTTATTTTTACAGGAACACTGTAATGACATGCTTTAATTTTCTAAAAAAAATATTTCCCTATTTTTAACTAAAATTATTCATCAAACTTTCAAACTATGTCAACCAGAAACTACAGATTTTTTATTTAATATGGTATTTGAAAAAATTTGCCCACCTTTATGTGGGGGTGCACCAGAATTACACCAAGCTAACCATGGGCCATATCCTTATTATGGTAGACTTGGCTGTAACTAGTCCCCAAACCAGATAGCATTTGTATTGCCATCAGATTTAGTAGCAAAAGGCTAGTGTACACTTTTGCTCTTGCTCAAAGAAGTTGCACAGTATAACTACAGCCCACAGCTTCTCTTCATCTTCATTACCCTTTCTTGCTAGAGCCAGGGTAGACTTTTTCAGTGAACTTTAAACATGTGACAATATTGGACAAGATCTACAACATGAATCATTCAGCAAAAGTAGAGAAGGAAACTTGTTGAGGAAAACCCCAGGGAGATTGATTTCCAAACACACTTGAGAGTACTTTTTTGATTTGTTCCTTTTGTCTTCTATTTATTTTCCCATCTACAAGCAAGGTCCTGCATACTTTTTTTTTCCTCAAGCAGAACTAAATTTTGTAACGAAGGTCGTTGGATGTTACAGCAGACTGTGAAATTCAGTGGAAGCCGCAAATTATTATTAAAAAGGGTTTTACTTAATTAAATATGAAAACTAACATTCAAACAGGCAATATGCCACATGTTTTAAATGTATATATACTATAACACTTATTTTGCTCTTCCTCTTTCAGTTCTTTTAACTCATTATTTTTCTATTGAAAGCAAACAGCTGCACTATAGAGGTCAGAGGGAAGGCCTCTGAATCAGAATTTCTTAAATCTCTGAATGCTGGAAACTGCAATGGGAGAGGAACAGGGAAACAATAATTCTGGATAATACCCTCCCCCTCAGCATCCATACTCAGCCATGGTGTGAGGCAGGTTGCTGGGCTAGACGTACTTATAGTTTGATGAAGTAAATAGTATTTTTGTGTTCTTGTGTAAAATAGATCTAGATGTTTTTCACCTAGGCACAGGACAACTGAACTTTTGATGTTGCCATCAGTGATCTAGGAGTGAGGCAAAGGGGCATTGTGCAGTGAGCTCTGACTTCTCTGCCTGGTCAGCATAGGGTCCTGCTAGAGCTCCACATGTGCAGTGAGCTCTATGAGTTCACCACCTGAATGGCATAAGCTCTGGCACAAGCCATTGCTTTCATGTGACTCCAAAGCCCATGGGTGAGCACTGCTGTCACTCATCCCTTCTTTTCCCCTGTTGCTGAATTCAGCAGAGGGAGAGGAGGAGGGCAAACAGCAGTGGTGTTCATGCCTTGGGCTCTGGAATCACAGGGGCTCTGACCAGAGCTTGTGGTGATAAGCTGGTGGGCTCATAGAGCTACCTGTGCATACAAATTCCCAGCAGGAGACCAGGAGGTGAGTTCAGAGCTCATTGCATATGTGTGGCACAGCCAAAGAGGATGTAATCATGTGGCCACAAGCCCCTAGATATGCCCTTGGGTATTGTGAAAGTAATGGGTAGAGTTTCAGGGTTACACTAGCATCTAACATGGATGTTGTACTAAAATGGTTAATAATGAAAGAGTTAACTCTTAGTTTCAGAGATAATACCTCACTGACATAACTGGAACGCTTCAAACATATCCAAGTTGTTTCAGGCTGTCCACACACTTGGGAGGATGTGACTGCATCAGTAATTTGGAAAGTTTTCTTCACAACCGTAGTTGCTAGAAACCTTCTCGGGTAATAACTGTGAAAGCCTTGTCAGCCCCCCTGCAATTGTTCTGGTGCTAAGCGCTAGCATTGACGTGTTGCCCCAGTATAGTTTAATCTGGGCTCATACTATAGCACCATTCTGCAGTTGGCAAAGCAAGTGGTGCTCCACTTAGAAGGGAACTTGCTGTGGCCCACAAAAGGACACTTTTCTCCCTTCATTTTCCATTATCTTTTTGCATGTACAAGATCCCAGCATAGCTGTGTCATGTTCCAGGTACAGTCTGCCAGCGGAGGTGGTTCAAGCACCTACATTGAACACCTTCAAGAGTAAATTGGATGCTTATCTTGCTGGGATCCTATGACCCCAGCTGACTTCCTGCCCTTTGGGCAGGGGGCTGGACTCGATGATCTCCCGAGGTCCCTTCCAGCCCTAATGTCTATGAAATCTATGAAATCTATGAAATATCCCTCTTTTAGCCATCTTATCATAATACAATAATCAGTACTTTTAAGTGATTGATATTAATATGTCTGCAGAAGATGGTGACATTTGACCTAGTCCATCTGCTCTTCTCCAGTAACCTGGTTGTTTATTGATAACCTAATCATCTTTCCTCTGTGTCTGTTTTCATACCCCTTTGATTCAGTAACTTTGACACACAAACAGGTAGTTTTCTACACTGCAGAGAAGGTAATGAAATTGAGGCAACAGAATAAAGTCAAAAGCATATAAAGACAACATTTCTGGGCATGTGTCTAATTTTCTGTAACTCATACTGATGTTTTCATCCTAGATAACATGACAGACATGAATTCACAGGACTTCTATTCTATCAGTCCTGGTGGCAGCTATTGTCCATTAAAAGAAAAGATATGGGCTGAGAGGCTTTCTCTTTCACTGATTTTTAAGCATACATTTTTGCTATGAGCTGACAAACAGTCCCATTTAAATGATGGTGACATCCCAGCAATGATTAAAATACACAATTTAACAAGTCATATAATGAAGAACCAAGGGCCATGATTAAGGTATGTGAGGGACTTGATACTTGGTAGTTTTGGGTGGCTCCTGCAGCTCTTAGCTCCTGGATTGTCCACACATTAACACCTTAATGGGTTTTAAACACTTGTTATGTGGCTCAATGTTATGTCACTCCAGGGCAGACTTGTCTCTGATCTCCACTATCCTGCTCCTGTTCCATGAAGGTGTAGCCACTCCCCACAGATGTGTCACCCAAACTGAAGTTCTCCAGTATCCCAGGATCTTTCACAACCCTGCCTGCAGAGCAGGGATAGAAACCTGTCCTGACTCACCAGCCCTCTAGAGACAACTCACAACTACAGCTCCCAGTCCTGCCCCTGCTCACCAGGCCTCTAGTGGCAAGTCAGAGACGGCTTCTAGACTAAAGATGTGACTGCTCCAGCATTTATGCTGCTCACAGTGTAAGGTGCAACAAGGTCCTGAGCTTTATTTTTAACTTTGCCTCAGACTGTGTGTAACCGTGGGGACATTATATAGACCTGCGTTTTAAAAAATGGTCACAAAGTTTTAGTATCTGACTTGAGACAGATGACAATGTTAAGAAATGCTGAGCAATCACAACTCTCATTGATTTCAACACTCTCAACAGCTCTTAAATGATGAATTGGATCAACATTTTAGGCTTTTTTTGCGTGGAGGTTTTTGTAGGAAGTCATTGAAATGGAAGATGAACTCATGCAAAAAATATTTGCCTTCCAAGTTTGGCACTGGAAGTGTGAAGAATTGCCTGGGTTCAGTGTAAATTTGTAGAAGCCCCATGTTTCTGATTGGTTTGCTTTCAGAGTTTGTTTTTATTGAAATGTTAGTAGAGCAAACTCATGAAGATGGAGAATAAAAATATGTAGCTGGAGTTTTTTTTAGTAATTCTAATCATCACCAAACCAGTGTGGGCCTGACAGTTAAGAACTAAAATGAGCCTTTAATATTTGAGGTAAAAACTAAAGGCTCCTATTACAGGCTGACATACAATCCTGTCCCACCCTGTCCCTGAAGACCTGTTTACAAAGGTAAGTTGGTTCTCTTTCTCACTGTGTTTTGTGATTTAATTTTAAGGTAAAGATGATAGTATGTTCAAAAATAGATGGATTTTCAGGGCAGGCAGGGCAATATCCATGTGCCAAATAGATATCCAACTGTGTGATTTACAAAAGTCCTAATTTAAAGTTGGTATCAATGATAAGTTAGACATATAAATAGGTGTAAGTTTGGTAACTGGCAACTGTAACAGTTTAATTAATTCCTTATGTCATTTTGGATATAGAAAAGTGCACATCCCCATATTTCTCTGACTGGAGTCTGGCATCTATCTTGTTGCACACTAAGAAAAGTGTAAGTACTGCACCCATAGAACCCAGTAGCAAGCTTACATTTCCTTCAGTGGAACCAGGTTCAGGACTGCAGCTTCCAGAGACTCTACATGGGCGAGTGTATTCCTATAAATAATTGCCATTGCACTTGTCTTGTAAAATGGCTCCTTGGTAGTTCTGCCTCTCATGCAGGATTTCTTGCAGTACATATTTAGGGAATTTTTTGTTATTCTATTTACTGCAAAAGACTGTAGATTCCCCATAGCCTTGGTTCCTAGTTTTTTATTTTTCCCCCCTTTTAGCTAACACGGTAGTTTATTTGCTATATAAGACCTCTAAATGTTTCATGGAAACTTGCTGATCTCAGTGCAAGTTTGCATATTGCGAAGGTCACACAAAACTAAAAGTAAGCAAATTTGCAAAAGGCAAATGGTCTTGGTTCACGTAGCTAACAGAAACACACAACTGGAAAAAATCTTCCTAAAATCTGCATGTACTAATTCAAACTAACAAATTAGTTCAGGTAGAAGACCCACTTTTTATCTTGTTACTACTGACCATGCCTCATATCACCTCTGCTGTCTACACTGAAGTACACTCTGAAATCATGTTTCAAGCTAATAGTGCATAAAGTACTTTCCTTCATGTTTTTGCAAATGATCACACACAGATATTAGACATAATTATGTTTTCTGTGCTTCTCTCCCAAGGCAGGATTATTTTCTGTTATACACAAAATAATCACAATAGGTTTGATGTAGCTATTCTTACTCATGTGAGTAATACCTGTCTTTACAAATACATCATATGGTGAGCATGAATTAGGTCCTATGTGGTTTATCCAGTTCATTTGAAATTGAGCCTCCACTCTTACTCCCCTTGGAAGATAGATTAACAGCTTAACAGATTGTATTGACAAAGTTTTTCCTGAGCACAAGCTTCGTGATTCTGAAAGCCTAAACCATGGAGCAAGCATGCAAGGAGCAAATGGTTTTTTTGGTGATATCTTTTATTGGACCAACTGTATACTTGGGAGAGATGTTAGACAAGGTTACGTGCACAAAATTCACTTCATGTTGTACCCAAAAGCTTGTTTAAGATCTCTTCCAACTATACAGATTAGCTGGTCCAGTAAAGGAGATCACCAAAAGCCTTTTGCTTCTCATATATTCCCTGAACCATCAGAGCCAACAACAATCCAACTCTGTGGGAAGGCAGGCAGTAACATCCTGTACCAAGTAGCATGCTTTAGGGTTACTCAATGGCTAGAGCCAGAAGTTTCACATAAACTGGTTTAAGTGATCAGAAACTGGTTTAAACCTGTAACAGAACATAAACTCAGTGCACCTAAACTAGTTTCAAAATGGCTGAAACCAGTTTAAGATAAACCTGGTTGAATGTACTATCAGATTTAACTGATTTGGGTAAAACTGGTTTATGAAACCTCTCTTTCAGACCCCTTCCTGGTTCAAGTTAAATCATAGTCCCCCAGCAGGCTTTCCAGCCCTGGGCTGGGCTGGGCTGTCTGCTCCAGTAGAGAAGTGTTGGGGAGGAGGCAGGCATTGCCCCCTACCCAGGCAAACCCTAGCTGAGGTCTGGGACCAAGAAGGGGGGTTAAACTCACCTTCCCCAGAGTACAGAGCTGTCATGCTGCTAAACTTACTGGAAGTTAATGCTGGCTGCAACTGTGGACTACAAATCCCAGAGGCAGTTTGGACTAATCTGCAGTTTAGACTAATCTGCAAAGGTTGAATCAATTCAGCCTCAGGTTCTTTGACTGTCTGTACTTAGCCAGATGGTCCTTTTTTGTCTGTAAGGCTGCTTATACACGTGCTTATTGGCATTCTAATTAGAACATGGCAGAACAGACTCAATTAATCAAGTCTGCTCCATGTTCTAATTAGAATGTTGCAGCATTGCCACATCACATGTATTAAGCCCCATGCACATTTTAAAATGGCTGTGGGATGCTTTAACTAAACCTTGTCAAATGAGGTTTCGATAAAGCATCCCATGGTCATTTTTTCACACACAGAGGCTTGATACATGTGATGGTGAGGCATTTTAATTAAAGTGGCTGCCCGGGAAGTGCTCTAATTAAAACAACCCCCTCCCACCTCTGAGTATGTGTATATGCAGCCTAAGCTACTTATGTTTGTGTTTTCTTTTTCTTGTCTAGCACTTAGTGTGTGCGTGTTTTGAGGATTCAGGAATTGTAATAAGTGCTGGAGAGCAGTGCAAGAGTCAGCAGTACTTGCCTCCTCTTTGGCTGTCTGAGATTTTTTTTTCTACCTTTTCATCCAAAGGAGCCCTGTTATTACTAAAGCTAAACAGAAATGGGAATCCTTCCCCGGAAGAGATTCCAAATTAAAAAAATAAAGTAAAGAAATAGATCAAAACATGATATGTCTTGATGGTTCCAATGAAGCAGAATTTTGTTTGGAAAAAACCAAAAAAACCCATTTCAATTCAGCCTTTCTAAAATACCTTTAAGGCTCCTTGGATCAAATAGTTGGGGATGCTGCCAGTCCTGGTAAATTTGCATGCTTTCCAGATGGCCACTAAACTTTTTAATCAGTGTTATCTGGTGGGCAGGGAAAGCAAGAATGCATTGGAAAATTTCTAGGCAGCTCTTGTTAGTACTATAATATCTCTTGTTCTTGTTCCACATTTGGGCTTCCTGAGACGTTGTTCTGTACCTTGTCTTCTATGTGTACTGTCCCTGTCTTAGATTGTAAAATCTTTGGGTCAAGGAAAATACCTTATCCTAGACTCATGTGAGTAGACTTGCTGTTTTTAGAACATGGTGCAAGACCTGTTTTTTTTTTTCTTGATCATTTTTTCAGTAACAAGGGAGGAAGACAGGCATGACAATCTCACCCATACATACATTAATAACTGTGAGCAGAAGCTGACTCAGAGACTGAAGGAAATTGGGGGGTATTTTCATCACATGTCTGCACTGCAGTTGGGAAGTGTGATTGCAGCTCATGCAGATGTAACTAACACAGGTTTCAGGTACTGGCAGCTGCAAAGCTATAGTGGATTATATTTCATCCATAAAGTAAATCTGAGTTCCTAAGAGGTCTTGTTCAGTTCATACTGAAGCCCATGCTGCATCAGCCACACTGATATTGCTTGCCTAACTAGTAGGGCTATGCGAAGCTTCGGTCGCCAATTCAATTCAGAGGAGATTCGGCCAGGTGGGGGATGGGGCCAGTCAGGGCAGGAATGGAGGCTTCTCCCCTGGCTCCCCCTGCCTGGGGAGAGGCAGGCATAACCAGAGGATCTGTGGGAGAACCTGCAGCCGCCTGGCTGTACCTGCCTTTCCCTGGCCGATCACCAAATCAGTGCTGAATCAGCACCTAATCTCCAATTCTGCTTCAGTCGAACCGAATGAGGACAATGATTCAATTCACCAAATCGAATCATTGTCCTCTGAATTGGCTGAATCCAAATCCAAATTGGATACGTCCCTATTCACATAGGCCTAGTAACTAGTTAGATTAGAACTAGCTAATATCTGCATGAGTTACCTTAACTTCTGCTTGCAATGTAAGCATATACACATACTCATTTAGAGCCAGACTGATTCAAATGGTGACCAATTCTTCATGTGGACTCAGTGGGCATGTTTCTACATGCAGGGGCATGCATTTAATATGACACAAATAGCAGCAGCACAAATTTGTGACGCTGCTTTTTGCAACTGTGCGTGCCCCTGTACATGGGGTTTGCCATGCAGCAAAATGTCCTGCTTCAGGGAAACTTCCATTTACCCATTCCTCCCATCTCCCAGCATGCTGGAGAAGCTGGAGAACACCTTAAGCAGTAGTAATGCTCTGGCCAGCAGCCAGAGGATCTCCCTGGAGGCCCCAACCTCCAGATGCTCCGGTACATGCTCCTGGAGCTTTTTTTTGCAGTTTTTTTTTTTTTTTTTTTTGATACCAGGAGTTCCCAGTATCAAATTTTGGCACCAAGCTGCAAATTTTCTGCATGACAAATGGTTCCATGTTTGCCAAGTGCAATATGAATTTATGGCACTTCAAACAGTTTTGAGGTGCTGCAAACCACACGTGCGCACTCGTCTGGATGTAACCCTGGCCATGTCCTGACAAGTGCAGATGTTTGGTTCCATGGGAACAATTAGTGCACACTTTGTGCCACTGTTAGTTGTCCCCAGGGAATGCCTGTGCCACACACCATCTGGCAGGTCAACCCAGGTGGGGCAGGGGAGGCTGGGGCCAGCAACTGTGCTAGTCCCAGCAGCCTTACCTGGGTTCCTGGGGGCTGGGGAAGCTGCAGCTGCAATGCTCCTGAAGCTGGGAGCCTGACCGGCAGCCAGAATGTGACTCTAACCAGCCAGGCTCCAGTTTTGGGTGGTGCGTGCTGCCTCCAAATGTGCAGCCCCTCTTTATTTCTACAAGGGTTTTTTTGACCCCCGGATCTCTTTTTCTGACCCCACGTGGCCAGTGGGATTACTTGTGTGACTGCTCATACAGAATCTAACATTTACTAAATCTGTAAAATACACATGAAAAGGCAGTCCTTGTCCTGCCTAAGGCTATGAATAGATGTTACATTTGTCCAGGGAAAAAACATTTTCTCTTGGAATGAACTGTGATCAGACATCCATGTCCTTTCTTCTGTGACAAACCCTAAACCGTTTTGTGGGATAAGAAGTGCTCAGTTTGTCTGGGGACATTACAAAGTGCATTTGAATGGCTGTCCTGGGATTGCATCATTGAATCAATGGCAAAAAAGCAGCAGTACAATCAGCTGCTCACTATATCCTGATTGGAAGGGCAATGTCGGGACACATCAGTCCTAGGGGTCTTCTGTTCCAGGACAAGCACAAACACAACTTGTCCCATAACAAATGCAGCATCGGTTCCCAGCCTAAATTACATAAAACCCACTGAGAGACCCAGAAGTAGTATCAGGCTTGTCTTCAAGTCCTTTCCAGTCATCTTCTGATGCCAGCTTAAAACTGTCCTCATAGTTTTCAAAGCAATTGATGAATCTAGTTCCAGCTATATCGAAGAGTGAATGTTAATGTGCAGAGCACAGTGATAACTGCACTCCCCAGAGGTGACCCAGATCACAAAGTCTAGGACGGGAGAGCAAGACCCCAAACATTCATGGTTGAGGGGATCTGTCCATGCAATAATCTCTAAGTGATCAGATGAACCATATAGTTTCTGACCACATTTCAGAAATGCTGTAAGGCTTTCCTCTTTGAATAATACTTTCTACCATAAGAAAGCTGCTTGCCACATACTAACACACATTTTTCTCTTTTGAAAGGTAATAGCTAAAGCTCTGCTCCAAACAGGTTTCACCCTCAAAAAAGGAGAAGCAGCCAAAGTCACTATTAAATCCACAAGGGACTTATTATTTCTGTCAATTTTATGTGGAAGCATTTAGATACTGTGGGGGTGGCAGCAGTAAACAGATTAGAGTAGACATAATGGTTACAATCATAGTTGGTTGCATAAGGGTGGAATATGATGGATGTGGATTAGCGTCTGTGAACTTTCAGAATGAAGTGGGTCTTTGGAGGGCTTATTTGTAGAGAAGGAGTCTACATTTTATTAAGAGGCGAAAGGTGAAGAAAGCATAAAGATATGGATGGGAAAAGGGAAGGGAGGGTTCAGTAAGCAGGCATAACTGCAGGGGGAGACATTAAAAGCAGTGAGGAGCTCATACCTCCCCTCCTTAACTATTGTGCTGACAGCTTCTTTCTCTGTTTCAATCTACTTTAAGCACTTTGACAAGTGGAGGGACAAGAGAAGGAACAAGCACTTAAACGTAGGGCAGCGGTGGAGATAAGGATGGCTTCAAGGAGGGAGCTAATATTCTGACTGATGGCTGGGGACAATAGATATCTGTAAAGTGCTGCAGGAATTTACAATATGATATAAATGCCTATTGTCAAAACCTCTTTCTTACTAAATAGGCAGCCATTCTAATTGTGCATTTTTTCCAAGTGAAGGCAGTGAATTACCTATTTAGTAACTGTAACTCTGCAAAGGCACGGGTAGCATAAACAGCATTAAGTCTTCCTTTCAGTAAGAGAATACAGAAAATATCATTTCTGAACAATGGTTAACATGCAAAGAATTATCCCACTCATGAGCCACAAATATACTGCACACCATCCAAAGCTTTTAATAATTTGTCATGCAGCCATTTCAAAAATGTTTTTAGATTTCTGCAATATGTTCAGCTGTGGAAGTGGCATGCATCCAATATTAACAATAGACTTTAGGATATGATTCATCATAGAACAAGAACTCCAAAGAATAATATTTAATCGTATTTGTTTAAGTATGTTAGAGAGCAAGTGAAAGTGACCCTATATTTCAGTCTTGCAAAGACCAAATCCTTATTACATATGTAAAGCTTCAACCTACTATAGTGATGACCTTGCCTGAGTAAAGAATGAACATTTTCTAATTCACCAAAAATACCTTGCAGTTGCATTTTACAGACAAAACCAAAATTCATATTTATGAAAGCCTGCGCTGCTATTTAGTGAAAAATATTGCCTAATCTTGAGATGCTTGCAAAACAAACTGATTTGTCTCAAGGGACACTAATGGCTTACTACTAAGTTCAGGGAGTATAGGTTAGCTGCTGCAAAGGATATAAGTGCCTCAAAGGCTAGGGACAGAGATTCAAAAAGCCTGAGCCTGAATTGATTCAATCTTTGCAGGTTAGTCTAACCTGCAGAGAGTGAATTTGGCACATGCCTGCAGTGGCTCAGGCCAGAAGCCCAGGGGTGCTAGAGCAGCTCTCTCTTCCAACAGGGAAGCTGAGCTGAGGGGGGAATGGCCAGGCCCAAGCAGTCCTGACATAAACTGAGGGTGGATTTAAACCCCCACATCAGCCTGCAGGGCTCAGAGGAGGTGGAAGAGGGAGTATCTTCTGAAGGGGACATGGGGAGGAGGAGGAGAGGAGAGCTGTGCCCATCCCAGCGGTTCCCTGATAGCTGGGAGCAACACACAGGGCTGCCCAGCCCCAGAGGGAAACGCTTCTCCCTCCTCCCTCTCCCCCACCACCGTGCGGCATGGAGGAGGGCTCTGTTTGGTTCTGGGGGGATCTCCCCCTCCTCCTCCCTTCCCCTGCTGCCCTGGGGTGGGGAAGGGGGCAGTGCAAGGCTGCTTGACCCCAGAGTGGGATTCTTCCCCTTCTTCTCCCCTACCACTGAGAGGTGGGGAGGGGAGGCTCCATGCAACACTGCCCAGCCCCAGATGGGGACTCTTCCCCAACCCTCCCCCCACAGGGTGGGGAGGGGGGCCTGTTCCATGTCGGGGGCACTCCCAATGAGGTGGGGAGGGGGCTCTCTTCAGTGCTGGGAAGAGGGAACTCTTCCCTCCCTCTGTCCCCTGCCCCACACCATTGCAGGTGGGGAGAGGGCCAGCTCTTGCGTTGCTTTCCAGCCTGGCCCAGCCTGGGCATGAGGAGAGGCTTTCACAGAGCCACAGCTGCTGGGGGTGGCCCCACAGCCCAGCCTGACCTGGCCTTGCTCAACCCTAGCTAAAGCAGCCTGTTGGTGGGGCCAGGCCAGGCTGTGGGGGCAGCTGCTTCCCCTGTCAGTGAGTGCACCACCAAGTTCGGGGGGGCACATGCACCTGCTTGCCCCCATTGCCCATAGCCAATCAAGTCACTCTAAACATAAAAAACATACAGACCAGCATATAGCTCAAGCATGGGGAAGACCTAAAATTGAAAGCTTTGCTATTGACTTCTAAGAGGTCAGAATTTCACCCAGTTTTGCAAAAGGTTGCAGTCTTACCTCCTTCATGTTCCAGTCTTAACATTATGCTATTAATATGTTCCATAAGTAAAGATTTCCAGCAAGTATATTTACAATGTTTGTTTGCAGCATGATGTCAGTTTCCTTTGTCATGTTTGGGACTAGTAGTAAGAAAAATTACTGGAGTATCACAACTGTGTTTTAAAAAAAAAAGTAACAATTTTATAAAGCCAAGCTGTCAGGAGTTACAGGCCCCCTTATTTTAACATCCTTTATTTGTAAATAAAGTATTTAAAATGTCATTTTTATTAATGACAATACAGTAGCTTTCTTTGGCCTCCATTGTGCTAGGGATAATACACACTCATATAACATTGCTTCTGGAGAGCTCCTAATGCAAATCAGAGGCCAGCAACCTTTTCAAGCCTCAGGATGGAACAGCACAGTTCTGGTCCAATGCAAGCTTCCACTGCCAGGGCTGGAGAGGGAAGGGATTCTTTCTATTTGCGGGTGCCAGGACCAGTTGGGAGCTGCACTCGTGCTGGTGATGCTTCTCCCAGCCCTGCCATTCCCTGGCTGGGCCATGGATGCAGCCTCCAGGTGGTGGGAAGAAACTTCATGGGTACAGCTATCTGTCTGCCAACCATGAACTTCATGGTCAGCCATGGCACTTGTTTTCATTTAAATCTCAGAGAAATCTTGATGTCTTCAACAGTTTTTTCATCTTTATTTCAATCTAAAGCTGAGCATTTTTTTGAGAAATTGAAAATTAATCAAAACTGAGGTTTCTTTGGGCTCAGAAAAAATTGTAAAGTAGAACTCAGAAAAATATTTCTGCCAAAATGAGGAAAATACTTGAAAAATTCAAAACATTTCATTTCAATATATTTTTAACAAAACAATTTGTATTCTACTCTAAACAGTTCATTTTGTTTAAAAATTTATCTTCTTTTAAGAAAAGGTTTAAATAGTGTAAATCAACAAGTAGGGGTTTTTAAAATAGAATGTTTTTGAGTTGACTCAAAACAAAATATTACCAGCTTTTTTTGTTTTAGTGAACTCAACTCCATCCCTTAGCCCTCACTCCCAGTTTTGGTTTTGGTTTAACCTGAACCGTCTGTTCTATGGTCTTCCATTCTGCTGATATTTATTATACCCTTTGTTCCCTGAGTCATTCCCTTGCTAAGTACGTGTTCCCTGGGGATTGGATGTAGCGCATGCTAAGGAGGGCTTTTTGTCTGTTACAATACCAGTAACGTATCACTGTGTGCTGGCTGTCACCATCAAGATGTTTTCTGAGCTAGTTCACTTTGAAACAATAGCACCTTTTTCTATGAACCAAGCTGACAAAAGCAATTATACCACAGCTGCGAAATTCTTCTGCCTTTAATATTCAGGGTGCGAGTGTTAGGTTTTAATAATCTAACAGCAAGATGGCTACAAAGATAAATTATCCAATCAAATTCTTGATTTGTAACTTTTGACTTCTAGTCCCATGTGTAACTCCATTCCAAAGCCTGTCAAAGTAAGTGATAAAGTAATGTAATACCAGATTTTCCTGTTAAATTATTGATGAGGAAATCTTTGAGAAATAATCAAGGTTACCCTGTTTCAGTTTGTGGAAAATTTAATTTGTGGTAAATCTGGTAGCTCATAACCAGAATGTGTTTCTGCCATCCTAAGTGACGTTGCCCCTCACCTCAGTTGGATTTCCCAGGGGATTACCAGCTGCTTTCAAGAAGCAAGCATTTGAAAGATTAGCCCTCTTAGGTCTAAAACTGGGCATTATTATGAGAATTGAACACAGAAAGGTACTTCCATTTTGCAAGGATTTGGAACATTTGGAAATGGGTTTAGTTGTGTAACCCTGGCACATGGCGCTGCCCTTGTTCCACGTCCAAGTGTTGGAATCCTGGGGTGCCCAGTAGCGTAAGCTTTACTTGGCTCTCCTAAGAGCTGAAACGGGGCTTTCCAGTAGGGAGAGCCTCTTTTACACGTACAAACCCTTTGCAGACACTGATATAATTATTTGCTTATAATTATATAAATATTTAATTATATACAATTTAATTATATACAGAACAAGATATAACTAAAACAGATACAAATTGCAAAATGCTTCCAACATAACTTGGTATACAGTACACAAAAGGAGCTCTGGTGGCATGGAGATAGTCACTTGGGTGCCTACAGGGTTCATGAACTGATAACCACTCAGGTGTGATATAGGCTAAAGGAGAAGTGTAAACACTAATAAAGCACTAATAAATAAATTGCTTAATATTTACAATATGACTGATTGGATACTTATTTACAAACACTACTAATGACCTTTATGCACAATGAATTTACACACAGTCCCCAGCTCCTCCCACCACATGGTGGCAGATCCTTCGTGGCTGGGGTCCTCCCACATCGTCCCAAGCGTCACTGCACTGTTTGCAGCTGCTCCCATGTCTAGGTCCCTGCAACACACAATGCACACTGCCCTGGCCCACCGCCCCTGCACAGTGGGCGGTGCAGATCGGGCTGCAGGCTAAAGCTGATACACTCCTCCCACTGGTGAACACACGGGCACACTGGAGTCGGCTCCCACAGCCCACACCCTCCCTTTAGGCCACACACGCACCAACGAACTGGGGTTAGTTCCCTGGGTTTTGCCTGCCCTTGTCTGAGCAATGGGGATAGGCCAGGCTGGACCTCCACAGCTGCACAACCCTCCTTTAAATTACACACATGCACACTAACCAGGGCTTGCTTCCCCGCAAGCAAACTCACGCATTCCTCAGGCAGCTGTCTGAGGGGGTTAGCCCATTCCCTCCAAATCCCCAGCTCAAGACTTGGGGCTGTTAGTGCACCCCTGACCCACTGCCAGCTCACCACAGCTCCGGCAGGCGCTGGGGGGCGAATTGCTGTGGCCGGGCCCAGCCAGCCCTCTCCCTGCTCTCCCTCTGAGCAGGGCAAAACTCCCTGCATTTAAAGAAACCTGCCCAGCTAATCCTAAGACTGGAATTTTTGTGGGCTCTCTCTAACAGTCCCTCTCTGATTTCAAACCCCTGGATGAGGTTCTTCCCATTTTTTACCTCTCAAGATGTCCCTGTCTGGGACAGCTTCATTTTGCCCTGAGTACAGGGTCCCCATTTGGTTACATTTCTTTTGACCTAGTACAGTGTCTCTGAAGAGCCAAGCCTCGTCATGGGACACCCTCTCGTCAGGTAAGCAGCCTTTTGATGTCTGTTACAGTTGTATTATAGGAACAAACCCCATTGCATTTTCAAAATGCCATGTGAAAAAGAATGAATTCTGGTCTGGGGCAGGTATTTGCCAGACTGCCTTGGAGCTGCAGAGCTTGAAGGGCAGGGGTCCCCATCTTTGGGCCACACAAATAGCTTCCTCAAAGCTCTGGAACTTGGAAGTCCTGAAATCTCCGGCTTTAGGGCAGTCATGGCAGTTTGCTCTCAGAGCCTAGACTCTCAAAGCCCTGAGATTTCTGGCACAGAACAGTCCTCAGATCTGTTTATCAGAGAGTCTGTGATCCTGGACTGGACATCTCTCAACTCCCAAAACAAATGCTCCACTCCCAGATCAGTTGTGGCCTGAAATCTTGCGAGTGCCAGAGGAGACATTACAAGGATACATAGAGAGCATACCGCAAGAAGACAGATGCTGGAATCAAGAGTTGGGAGGAGCTGGCTGCTAAGTAAATAATGAACTTGGGGATTGTTTTCCTTATGTTAAATACCCCATACGTTAATATGTGGTGAAGCTAACACTCTGGAGAGGAAGAACCAGATCCAGGCTGACATCGACAGGTTGGGGAAGTGGGCAGACAGCAACAGGATGCAATTCAATAAGGACAAGTGCAAGATGCTGCATCTAGGGAGTAAAAAACTGCTATCATACCTATAGGGTGGGGGGGTGACCTTCTCAGCACCACTGAGACAGAAGGAGATCTTGGAGTCACTGTTGACTCCTCACTGAACATGAGTTGTCAATGTGATGAAGTAGTCGGCAGAGCCAATCGCACCTTGTTGTGCTTCCATAGGTGCTTCACAAACAGGTCCAGGGAGGTGATTCTCCCTCTCTATGCTGCACTGGTCAGGCCACAGCTGGAGTACTGTGTCCAGTTCAAGTGGGATGTGGACAACCTGGAGAGGGTCCAAAGAAGAGCCAATGGCCATAAGCTACTGGAGAGAAGGTTTAGACTGGACATTAGAAAAAAGTTCTTCGTGGTCAGGGTTGCCAGGATTGGGAATGGGCTTCCAAGGATGGTGGTTCTCACCCCATTCTTGGGGGCCTTCAAGAGGAGACTGGACAGGCACCTGGCTGGGATCACATGATCCCAGGTTTGGTGAACCTTTTCTTGCCTGCCAGGGGCAGGGGGTCAGACTAGATGGCCCACTGAGGTCTCTTCCGACCCTGGAATATCAATCTATGAAAGCCAGCCAGAGTTTGACAATTCCTTTTCAAAATAACTTTTAAGCCTTCCACATGGGAACCAAACCAAACCCTCTGGAATGATTTTGCAAAAATGGAAGTGTTAACATTCATTTTTCAAATCACAACCTGAGCTTCTCCAGTTGTATATAGGCTGCTGGAAAGGCACTTCCTTGGAATATGGAAGATCCAGGTCCAAGCTCTCACTCTGTCTGATTTCATCCCAGATCACTCTGAATTATGCAAACCTGAGCCTAATCCTGACTGTCTCTTAAAAGCCGTCTTACTGAAAACTTTATCTTGAGATGTCTTGTTAATATGTGTTGACTTCAAAGAGACAGCATATTTCAGTAAAGCCATTTAGTCAAATTGTTCTTACTTGCTCACCTTAACATATCCACTCCATCTTTGGCTCTTGTACTGACACCAACAGAAGTACAGTTTCTGCCAACTGGAAGTACGATTACTGCCAACCAATTACTATCAGCTATAAGGGTGATATAGATGCCTTCCCTCTAGATACTGAACCAAGATCAACTTCATATAAGGCATCATACAACAGCCAATGATGTCCCAATCCCAAATTTTCAATTTTCAATCCCAAATTTTGCCTTAAATGTTTAAGGTATCCAACTGTAGGCACTTATGTTTTTACATATAGAATACTTCTGTGTGATTATTTTCTTTGCTGCTTTATCTGGTCAGTGAGAATGGTACATTGCTTACCCCTTATATATTCAGTGAAGTCTGCTGTAATTCTCCATACAGCCTTTAGAAAATGCACTCAGATCAACTGAGGAGCATGGATTAGGCTGCATCCTCAGAAGCACTGTGACTTGATGCAGATTTTTAGAGAATTAAAACTTTATTTTTTCATCGTGTTCCAAAAATATGTTATTTGAATATTTTTTTAGCAAAAAAGAGAACAGTATAATTACTGGAAGAATCAGAAGAACAAAAATGACTGAACTGAGATGTTTGCATGAAGACAGACAGGAATTCTGAAGTGTGAAGATGTGGAGTAGGCTGTGTAGTTGTCAGAATGAAAGTTCACCCACGTTCCTCTTAGTCCTAGCAAGGTTCAAAGAAAGAAACAGAACTTCCATGCAGAAATACCTGAACAACAGTCTGTGAACTGTGGGCGAGCATCTCAGCTGATGTCAATCAGCATAACTCCCCTGACTCAATGTAGTTATGCTGATTGATGCCAGCTGAGGATCAGGCCTTTATTTTTACTCTCACATATAAATGTCAGTTCTTGTTGAATGCTTTCAAAATTACATTGCCTTTTTATAGAATGTAGCAGTTCTGCTTATGACTGAGCCAACAACATTCTGGAAAAACCAGTCATTCTCCTGTCATACTAATTCACTGTCTTCTTACCTGTCACCCACTGCAGTTATAAAGCCTGCAATTTCAACTGATGGGAAGAGCTGCTGAGTATAGTTGACCCATGTCAAAACTTGGACAGGGGGTTTCCAAGGATACCTTAGGGGCTACAAGAAGTGACAAGGATGATTCAATGAAGAGAATTTTTCCTCTGAATTAATACTGAATCTCTTGGTCTCTGTTATGGGATGCTAGGCTGTTAGATGTGCTGCTGTTTTTGGAATTGTCTCAGAAAGATGTTTTAATGACTAAATGGTCTTGAGAAGGAAAAAACAGTTTTTTGGGGAGGAATTATGGGCTTACTCAGAATCCTAGGGAAATTCCAGTTTTGGAATTTACATCATACACACAGACACATATTATTTGAGTTGGAACATGAGAATATAAACACATAAGAAGTGCCATACTAGGTCAGAACAATGGTCACTCCAGCCCAGTCTCCTGTCTCCGTTAGTGGCAGGAGTTGATGCTTTAGAGGGAGAGTATGCAACCACATATATCTAGAGTGATCTATCCCCTATTTATTCCCTTCTCTGGCATCCACCGTTATTGGTTTAGAGATGCCAGAGGAAATATCTCCAACCGTTTCTTTAACAGTTATTAATAGATCTATCATCTATGAATTTGTCTAGTCCCTTTTTGAACCTGCCTATGCTATCTGCACCTCCTCTGGCAATGAATTTCACAACTATGTATTACATATAAAAAGTACTTTCTCCTGTTAGTTTTAGATCTCGCATCTACTAATTTCAGTGGGTTCTTCCTAGTGCTAATATTCCAGGACTTGGTGAACAGCAGTTCCCTAATGGCTTTGTCCACACTCTTCATGATTTTGTAGATCTCTGTCATCTTCCCCTTAGCCTTCTCCTTTCCAGACTAAAAACTCCTACTCTTTTTTAGTCTCTCCTGGTATAGCAACTGCTCTATATCCATAATCGTTTTGGTTGCCCTTCTCTGTACATTTTCTAATTCTCCTTTTTGAGATGAGGAAGCCAGAACTACACACTGGGCACGTCTGCATGAACTACTTAATGTGCATTAGCCTCATATCATTGTGCATGTCACAGCACAAAACATGCTAATAGTCTACTGCACAGTGTTATGAGGCTAATGCGCAGTAAGTGTCATAAAATAACTGCACCGGCACTACTGCACATTAACTCTAGGTACTGCACATTTAGTTAGTACTTTATTAAGCATTAATGACTGTATAGACCAGGGGTGAGCAAATTATGGCTCACAGGCTGCATCTGGCCCGCCAGCCTGTTCTATCTGGCCCATGGGGCCCCTAGAAATATTTTAAAAATTAATATTTATTTGCCTCTGGCTCCTGTCAAAAGTGATAGGAGCCAGGGGCAGTAGGACCCAACAGAAGCCACAGCAGGCTCCTGGAAAAGCATGGCCTGCCCTGCCCTGCCCCCCCCAGCAGGAGGGACCATGAGGCTGTTCCCACCCATGCCAGAGTGGGAACATCAGGTAAGATGGGGCTGGGGGGCATGCTGGTTCCTGTCTGGCCATGGGGCTGGGAAGGGGGGCTGGGAGCAAAAGGGCACATGGGAGACAATGCTGGTGGGGCCCAGAGCAGGGTGGCTCCCCTCTCTCCATGTTCAGGCATTGCGGCCTGGCTCCATAAAGCCCAGCCAGCTGAGCTCCAGGCTCCTGCTGCCCTGCTCTGGGCCCCACCAGCACTGGTGCCGGGGCACCACCCAGCTGTTGCTGGCTCCCATCCCCCCTGTCTGACCCTGAGGGCAGCACGGGTGGCACCTGAGGCTGATGGGGGTGGCATGACCCAGTGGGGATGTGGCCTGGGAGGCAGCATGGAACTTCCATCCCATGCCTCAGGCTTGGGGCAGCAATGGCCTGGCTGCTCCCTGCCCATGGGAGGCTCTGCTTGGTGCTGCTACCATGGGGGGAAGGCCTGGGAACCCCCACCTCACAGGGACCGAGTGGCAGCTTGCTCCCCGGCCCCAGGATGGGCGGAGAGGCTGCAACAGAAGCAGGAGTGGATCTGTGGCTGCTTTTCTGCTCCAGAAGTTCCTGTGGCTATAAGGAGTCCAGGGGCCCTGGGGGAGCTCCTGGCCAGCTCTGGGGGCAGTATGGGTCACCTCCTGAGGCTTCTGGGAATGGCACAACCTGGCAGGGTCCCAGCCCAGGGCACGGAAAGCTCGGGGAGGCTGCAGGAGCTTTGAGAGGAAAAAAGCAGCCATGACTCTGCTCCAGCTCTTGGCACAACCGGGGGCCAGGGGGCGAGCTGCTGGCAGGCTGCTGGTCCCATGGGGTACTCACTGGGGCCACTCGTGGAGGGGGGCAGCCAGGCTGTTGCCATCCCAAGCCTCAGGCACAAGATGCAACTTCTTCCCCAGCAGCCCCCAGTCTCCTGGCAGCAGCAGGAGCCACCGGATTGCAAACGTGGCCATGAGGCTTTGGATAGCAAAGCCCAGCTGGTTCCCCCCTTGCAACCCTTCCTGCAAACCCCACAGCCACACCCTCCTCCAGACACAATCAAACATCCCACAAATACCACAAACACATCTACATCTCCCCACAAACCCCACATCCACCCACCCACTGACTTATACCCCACAGCACCGCTGCACACCCCAGACACTATATAAGAGTAAGACTACATTTTGAGCTATTATGCAATCATTTCTACATATAAAGCACAAACACACAGGTATCAGGATAAAAGTATATTTTAATTGAATTAAAATATAATATTATGGGTATTTGATTTTTAGTACATAATTTGTTTTTTTCTGTTTCTAAGATAGCAAACCCTCTTCTCCAAAGGAGTACTTCCAGTGGCAAGGGTCAGAGGTCAGGGGCAGGACTTCCAGTTCCAAGATGGTGACCAGGGGGCAGGGCACCTGTCAAGGGGTGGGGTTTGACAGCTTGCCAAAACTTGCTAAGCCGCCCTCTGCCCAAAATAATTGCCCACCCCTGGTGCAGACACTCTCACTGTATTCAAATTGTGGGCACACCATAAATTTGCATACTGGCCTGATGGTGTTTTCCATTTTTTAAAAAATTCCCTTCTTAATGATGGTTGCTGGTGCTCATTGACCTGATGTTTTTAGAGAACTTGACTCAGAGCTCTTTTCCCTAAGTCATAACAACTAGTTCAAAACCCAGTTGTGTATGTATAATTGGTCTTATTTTTTTCCATGTGCATTACTTCGCATTTGTCAACACTGAAGTTCATCTGCCTGTTTTTTTGCCCACTTACTTGGTGAAATCTTTCTGCAGTTTCTTTCCATCAGCTTGGGATTTGACTATTCCAAGGATAATTTGATATCATATTCAAACTTGGAGATTTCACTGTGCACCCTTTTTTCCAGGCTGTGATGACAATGTCAAGGAAAACTAGGTCTAGAACAGATTCTTGTAGGACCCCACTTTTGACCTCCCTTCGTCCGGAAAAGTGATGATTTAGCCTTACTCTTTGTTTCCTATGTTTTTACCAGCTCTCAATCCATGAAAGAACCTTACCTTCCAACCCCATGGCAACTCAGTTGTTTTTAAAAGCCTGTGGAAAGCTTTTTGAAAGTTTCTTTCCATCTTTTTCCAAAGGAGGTACTGATACAGCAAAGCTCCATTCTCATCCTCCTTGATTCATGAGACTCTTTTGGCATGGCTGACCATGGCTTTTCTTCTTGAAATCTGGAATCTGGTGCTCTCTTAGCCCTTCTTCTGCCCCTTGCTCCTTCCCCCAATGTTATCCTCTCTTCCTGCCCTTCAGTTGCTTCTTATCTCCACACTGACTTCCTGGAGGCTTATATAGGGCTGAGGAAGTGTACTGTGATACCTGAAAACTCACCTATGTTTATCCCAACCTTGCAGTTGATCCAATAAAATATACCACCCACAAGAAACTTACTTCTCATATTTTCTTGGTCCACCCTGGCAGCAACATCACCTGAACACTATTAAAAATATAATTAACTCTGGTCAGTTCACCACCACAAGCGCGAGCAAATAATGGAAAATTATCCAGTAATGACAATTATCATAAGTTGATAATTGCAGGGCTCTGGAAGGAGGGATGTCTGCTGGCAGGTCATTGGAACAACAGCATATTAAAACATAGTGGTGAATTTATCCAAATTTGGATTCAACCAATTTTTTTTGCTGCAGAGAAAAATAACTTTAAGTGGGCCCAGTGTGTTGCATGAGGAAGGGACTTTTTTTTACTGTATTCAGGATCTTTTTCTCCTTACCAAAAACTCACACCTCTAATTAAAAATCAAGTAAATGACTTGTTCTGTCAATGGACTAGCAGTGGTATGTACATGTTTCTATAGTTCTATCTACAGCTGCTATATTTTTATTAACTCCAGACTTCTGAGTCAGAATCAATTTTTCATCTGTATTCTTCTCAGTTGAGAAGACGAACAATAGATTGTGTAGGCTGATGTTTGATGGGTACAGGTGATATCAACGAGCACTTTTAAAAATACACATTGATAAGTTTCTAATAGTTGGGAGAGGCGTATGTGTGTGCGTGCATGCAAGCATGTATTCACACGTGTTTCTTTTTCTATTTGATGTTGGCCAGGATGTTATTTTTCTTCAAAGAAGAGGGAAATTAAAAGGACTGTTGAAAGAACTGGAGTATCCTAGAAAATATATTTGACAATAGAATTCATCTCTTAGCAAATGAGAAGGCATTGCAGGCTCCTTGCTGTGTTAAATTCCTCCCCAGCTCACTTGGGCAGGGTTCCAGAGTCAACATATAAAAGGTCCACCGGTAGTGAGTCTGTATCTGCATGGTCTCAGGTATTTGACCTTGAACCAAGTAAGTACTTCTCTAGACTTCAGTCACAAGTATAACTAGCTTTTTGGAAATGATGCCTTAAGTCTTGGTTTAATGTCTGGACAAAATCCTTGTCTTGCTTGTTATAGAAAATATTGTAAGATTCATTAATGATTATCACTTTCATGGTCTATTCAAGGCAAACCAATTTAATACTTTTCTTCCTTCTATTTTCCTTTGCAGATGTATTCTGTCATTTTTCCCTTCATTAAAAAAAATCATTTTGACTGTGCTGACATTCCCAATGGTAAAGGAAAAGCTTTTGTTTCTCTCTCCCCGCCCCCCCCCCC
>NW_017728909.1:37547306-37557199 GCF_001723895.1 Crocodylus porosus
GCACACTTTATTATGACTACATCAAGGTTTTGTTTAAGTGCTAGAAAAATGATGCTGGTTAGATAGGGTTGAGACACACTTACATTTGAATTGTACTTCCTGTGACCCCAGTATTTTGTATAGATGTAGTCCTGCAGACCCACACAGCTATGTGTAATCCCATTAGAGTAACTTCTGCATGTGTCCAATGGTCCATGCAAACACATCTATTGGAAGGACAGGATTCTGTGTTAGCAAAGCCAAAGTCTTGGCATTACAGCAGGTACATCTCATACTGTTCTTGGATAGTCTTTCCAGTAGAGATTTTTTAAAAAGTAATGTATAAAACATATTTTTACACTTCCTCTTCACTGTGGATCTGAGTCAGTAAATCATGTAAGTGCCTGCTTCACCTAAACAGTTGAGGAGTCTCACTGTTACCAATTTTAACTAATGAAGGCGTAGTGAATATTCTGTAATGACTTTCCTAATGCTTTACACTCCATCATTCCCATTTCAAATGTTCTGCATTTGATTTCTCCATTAAGGATTTAGGTACCTGTGGATTTAGTACCTGTAGTAGAGAAGGTGTTGGATTTCTAAGGCAATGGTTGAACCATTATGTTTTCCCTCACTTGATCCCATTTCAGCAGGGAGCTTTCTTCCACCCTGACATTCCTATGATTTTTTTTTAAATCAGGCAAAAACATTTCAACAGTGTTTGTTTTCAAGCCTACAAATACTGTGAATAGATAGTCTTGCAACCTTTTTGACCAGCTCACCAGCTTAGAAAATGAAACCATCCTGAGCTGGTTCCAAGGCCACTGAACAAATAGCTGGACAAATACTATTCAGCAGATATACAAAAGTGCTAGTTAAATCTGTTGAATGTATTCAATAAATTTTCTGCTATTCCAGCCAGCGTTTAATTTTATTTAAATAGGAAGTTAATTACCAATATGCTATGTATACATAACTATTTGAAACTACAGGGTTTTTTTAAGTTGTATGGTTAGGAAGTTGCACTAGCAAAGGTTTTTCATTTTGGCTGTTAGATTTAGTCCTTATCTAAGCAATGTCAGTGTAGCTCCAACCATTAATTTAGCAAATTGTAATGCAAACAAGAAAGAAATGTATAAAAAATGAAGGGGGCAAAATTCCCTGCTTGGAGAGCTATTGAACATTTATTTATAGCAGATGTGGGCAGAAATTTGATTTTCTGTTTTATAAAAAATAGCATGATTTAAAAATGTGTAATGTTCCAAAAGAGGAAAAAAACCCAAAAAAATTCACATAAAACAAAATTCAGGATGATGGCTAAGGGAGAGGAGCATGACAGAAGGGGGTAATAAATATAATATTCAGTGGTTTAAAAATCAGCTGTAAAATTTACTCTGAGCTAAAGTGAGGAGGCTAGGCTCAAAAGCAATTATGGAAAAGTAATTTGGACCGTTTTAATGATATGGCAAATAATACTGAGAATGCTGACTAATCCACAACAATTAATTAGTTTCCTTAATAAAAACTGGAACATCATTGGTTCATGGAATATAATATTGGTAGCTCTTTTTATTTTTTGGAACAAGTTATGGATTAAATGTTAATCTAAGTGTGTAACAACTTGTTTAACTTGACTAACAGTAAAGCAGCTTAAAAAGTGATCATTATGAACTGATATAATAGGTCTGGTCAAATCATGCAAAAAATATTAATCAAATGTTTTGTTTTGATACATAAAGTCAAAATTCACACAGTACATTAGTCATGCAATATTATTTGACCAGCTCTGACAGGTATTATCAGTTTTGAAGATGACTCCTATGATTTTCTAGGGCTTCAATATATGAAATTATGTATACTTGCATGATACTATAAAAACTCACAGAACGCTTGCCAAGGTCACTCTAGATAGCCCTACTGTTTTTGTATTCAAAGAGATATCCCTTCAATACTGAGAACTATAATATCCAGGAACTCCAAGCTTGCCCTCATGCAATCTCCTTCACGTAGCACTACAAAGAACAATTGTGTGAAGCACGATGACCTCAGATGCTTGAAAACTCTCAAGCTATTTATGAATGTGTAGAAGGATAATCATGAGTTCAGGATGAGGAAACCTTGAGCAGACAGTGCCCATTTTAGCTGTGAATTATTTTTGTATAAGGAAGCTTTAGAAGAAAACAAAGTGTAAATACAACCATGCTCCAATTCAAAGAAGTGCAAAATGTATTTTGTGTTAGGCCAAGGCATGAATTCATATGCTTTCCAAGGGATTATTGGACATAGAAATGAAATTCAGTATATTGGTCTTTCAGAATATTTATGGATATTGTTATATAAAGGGCTTTTATAGACCTATTTCAGCTGAGATATAAAATAATAAAGGGATTTGTCCTACTCAGAGTTACTGTAATAAAAAACAGATTACTTTGGATTTATGAATTAGTAACTCTGAGAAAGAAGTGTGATCCATAAATTTGTGTTTGTGCATGACCCCCCTATACGTGCAACCTTCTGTCAGGTAAGAGTTTGTGTACTTACTTTTTGATGCAGTGGAAGCAGTGTTATGTCCATTCTCTGTCCCTAGAGTATGACTGGTAGTGTTGGAAGTGAGTACATATAGAAATGCTAATGTTTCTGTTAGACTGAAGGGCCAAATACAGATAGTCAAAAAACCTGAGGCTGAATTGATTCAATCTTCACAGGTTAGTCTAAATTGCAGAGATTGAACATCAGCAAGTGAACAGACACTCATTTTTTATTCCAGAGATTCAGTCACATGCCTGCACTAGCCCAGACCAGAAGCCTAGGAGGTGCTAGAGTAGGCTGAAGCAGACAATTTGGTCCAAGGATAGCCCGCCCACCCTGGCAGGGGGTTGCAGAGGGAGTGCAAAGCTTTCTGGGATGTGGGGGGAATGTAAATTAACTTGATTTTGAGGGGATCTAGGACAGAAGTTCAATAAAACCAATTTAACTTAAATCAGTTAAGTCTAAGTTTATTTTAAACTAGTTTCAGCCATTTTGAAAGCATTTTATGTACACTGAATTTCTGTTGTGTTACAGATTTGAACCAGTTTCCAATCACATATACTGGTTTATGTGTAATTTCTGTCCCTAGCCCAGATATTTAAAGCAGGATTTGTTGCCTAGGTCAACGAGATTTTCTTGGCTGCTTTTACGTAGGTCCCATTTCTGTTTGTAGAAAAAGAAGAAGAAAAGAAAAAGAAAACAGAAAAAGAAAAAGGCTTGTGTCAGTTATGATTCACAATGATGACAGTACTCTAAATGGCAGCTCTTCTTTTCCCCCACTGAAAGTTCACCCTTAGAGATTCAACTCTGGGACCTTAAGGACTGTGAAGGACTGTGTCTATATAAAAGGAGGCACGGCATGGATATCATCAGTGAATTTTTCAGTGGGGAGAAACATAGACAGGGTGGAAGCCAGAAAAATATAAGATAACTTTATTCTGGAATGGAAAATGTCACAGGGAAGGGAAGGTACTGTGAGATGCTTGGGAATCTGAGATCAAAGGGGAATAACCCTGGGGGCATCCTTGTTAGCTGTGTTCATATAGAGGTATTAAGAATAGTGTGCATGCCATGGGTCACTGCAGAAGAAGTAGAAATAGCTCTGAGAGCCATATGTAATTAAAGACAGGCAAATATTGAATTACTAAGCTATAAGTCCATGCCAGGGTTTTATTGATTACGTAAGCAAATGCCATTGTGATTTATGATATCACTGGAACCTTGAGATGTGATGAAAATCCTTGAAATCATAGTTGCTTCTAATATGCTATATTTATAAAATGGTTGTAGGTCTAGTCAGAACACAGTCAGGGCCTTTGGACTGACTGTCATTAGTTTTATAATTAATTCCTATAATACTAATTTAAGCACCCTACACTGATTGCTTTCTTTATTTTTATGAGTAAATTCATTTTCTATTTACATGAAGTGCTCCAGCTCCAAGCTACATATTTCAGGGAAGTTACTGACAGACTTCTTGGGCAGTTAAAGTCATTCAGCCTTGTCATATTATTCAGAGTATGCAGTAATCATCCTCCACTGCTGTTGCCACTGTACAAGTAGCTGTTCCCTTGAATCATTTTAATTACATTGAGGAAAGAATGTGTTTCTGTACCCAGAAAATTAGAACTGCTAAGGTAGAATGGCATTAAACTCTTTAAGTTGTTTGATGGAGAAAGCTTTTTAAGCATACATAGGCAACCCAAGTCTGAATACATCCTGGCTGGTAAATGCAATCTCTAGCTCCACAGTGATACCTAGGTATGGCACACCTTGACTTTAACAGAGTTATGAGCATGAGCAACTGGTGCCACTTTAGTCGGGGGAGGAGGCACATGCCCCACCAGTGACCAATCAGTGACTGGTGGGGAGGCCCGCGGCCAAGCTCACTGACTGGGGGGGAGGGGAGTCCCCCCATGGCCAATTGTGGTGCTCCTGGAAGTGGTCGCGGCACTTCATCCATTGCTCACATTCCCCCCGCGGCTGATCATGCTGACTGGGAAGCAGCCATAGCACTCCCGGAAGTGGCTGCAGCACTTCATCCAGCACTCCCACTCCCCAGCCAGCACTCAAAGGGTGGGGCACAGCACTACCACTTGCCCCCCTATCCATAGCCCAGGCAGTGAGCGCAGCCTCTCAGGGGGTGCACCAGCACTTTCAGGGGGTGCACTTGCACCCCCTGTGCATCTCCACTGGTTATGAGTAGTGGAAGCTAACAGTTTCATTGTAAACTTTTTCATTATGATCCAAGGCAATAATTTTGGCTCAGTCTTTTTTTTAAACACTCCTTCCACCCCCCCATTTCCCCTTTCTAATGCCTTTTATTATATGGAATGCAATTAAACTTCTCCCCCAACACTGATTCTCCCCAATCTGGTTTACAAACTAATCTTTGTATTAGTGAACGCGTCTACAAATGCACTTTACTGTGCAGTAGATTAGTTTACTGCACAGGAAAACATTACCATCTACACATGTGCAGCAATTAGGACGGTGTAGGCTTATTTACAGCACTGTTGAATAGTTCCTTCAGATACAGGTACTAGCCAATGGTAGAGTAAATTACTGCACGTAAATGCATGTGTAGATGGTGACATTGGGATTAGTTTATTCCAGTTCAAATTGCACTGGAATTTATTCAGTCATATTAATTGCATGTGTGTAGATGCACCTAGTAAGTCTTTAAAGTGTATTCTTTATAAATGCCATCAACAGAGCTGTAGAGATAGGATTGGTTAGTTCACTTGCATTCGTTTAGTTAACTTTGCATCAGCTGAACCCCAAAGCATGTACTGCCAATGTCCTATGGTTTAAAAATATGTTTTTAAATTCCTGACAATTGATTGGAAGATTTGTATATGTATATATAATATGGCTCTGAAGGGTATTCCATACTACATAGCAACATTTTTTCAGTTACATCAAAGCTTAGTTTTAAAGAGTTGATGCTGTTCTTTTAAAATTGTGTCTCTTTTTCCAACCTAGTTCTGGACTCTGTATTTTTCTCAGACACTAACCCCATCTCGTACTGAGAAGCAGCTAAATTCATTTCAGATACATAGGATAGATGTGTTTTCTGTTTCAAATGTAACCTTGCTAAGATTTTCAGGATATGCATTATGTAATCTGCATTTCAGTATCATTACATTTATTATATAAGGACATTAGAAATAATCTCAAGAGGTAACATTGCCCTAACACCATGTGTACCCTGTGAATCAGTAAAACACTTGATATAGGCACCCATATTATCCTTTATATTGTATGTGCCAAATGCTGAAGCAACAAAATCATATCTGTCTGAATTAAAATGCTTCTCTTTGGTCTTTCTACATCTGCCTCTGACTAATCCTTTGACTGCAGAGGAAGACATGCATGAAGACAATAGAGTGAATTACACCAGGGATGAATTTGGTTTAAGCCGTTTACTTGCCGTGAGAAGTTTCCACATCAGAGTAGTAGTGCATCTCCAGCAGAAGCACAGATTTGTTCCCCGAATTTCTGTTTGTTCCTTGGAAATTACAGGTTAGATTATAGTTCTTAAGAAAACAAACCATTCTGCCCATCTGGGATTTGAAATACAATTTATTTTCCTGATATTGAGCTTCATATTCTTTCACAGAGATGTTTATATTATTTTTGGCCAATACGTTTTTGGGAAACTTTGAAACACTCGAAAAGTTGCTCCTTAGAAAATGTTGAAAATCCATAAATATATACCATATGTTGCAAAATATACTCCCAGCTCAAAATTCTGCATCTTTAAAATTTTGTATATTAGCAGGTTTATACAGAAACACTGTAAAACCTAATAGTAAATTACATATTTTGTAAGGAGTAGGGAAAAAAGGGCTAGAGTAGCTGTTAACCTCTTGGGACCTCAGTATCCCAACTATAAATGGAGATACTAACTATTTCCCTAATTTTTAGGACTTTTGTCAGGATAGATGCATTAAAGGTATTGACCAGTTTTTAGGTACTATGGCAATAGGAACCATAAAAGTACATAAAACTACAGACAGAGTCTGTCTACATGTTGATGTGTGGTGCCATTGCTATGGCACTGTGCTATAATACTTCCTTTTAGGAGTACTAAAGCATGGCACTGTATGTGTGGTTCCTGTACTGTGCGTGCACTGCATAGGTAGATTTTGCCACTACATTGCCATAGCACTGCACTGTACCTGGGGAGTGTGCTGCCACAGCATCGTAGTAAGCGATCACATGTAGACACACGCAATTGCTATGTTGCAGTAGTGTGCCATCTGGTGACTTAGCAAGTTGCTACATCGCCATAGGGCGACATACAGATGAGCCTACAGAAACTAAGGTTCAAATCCTCTAATGTATTTAGCTATGATAAGTTGGAGTTAGGCACCCAAATTTCTCTAAGAACTGGGGGCCATGTGACTTGGTAAAGGTCCCACAGAAAGTCTGTGGTGAAGCATGGACTTGCACTCAAACCTGTAACCCCAGCTCCCTATGCTCTCTATAGGCACAGTTCCTATCTTGATTACACTAGGTTTGAGTCAGGTGGAAGATCTGTGTTAGAGACATGAGGAAGAGTAGCAGTTTGCACCTGAAAAAGAAATGCCCGCAGGGGTTTCTGTGAACAAAACTGTAGGCAAACAATTTTTTTCTAAACTATATATATAATGGGCAACCTGTCTACATATGAATTGAATATGACCAACAAAACACGTTTTTTCTTCTCCCTCCCATCTCCTAACACACGTACACACATACTAACACAGTCCCCAGGAAAAAAAAGAAACAATTCTGTGAAACAATCTAATTCAAAACAACACAATGAGCCTTCAAAAATAGACTGTAAGAATGAGAAGAGGAAATGATTTCATTATCCAGGGGGTGCTGTTTTATAAGTTGTATATTATACACCTACTCTAGGCCACTCCAGTGTAAAGTCTGATTGAAAGCAATATTAAGAGCATGTTTAAAGGCACCGTGTGTCCAAAAACAAGATATTTTTTAACAGGAAACCAGAAACACTTTCTTTGCTGCCTCTTGATGTGACTATACTGGGTCTTCAAGGTATTTCAGACGGTGGTAATCATAGGATTATGGAAAAGTAGGGCTGGAGAGTGCCTCAGGATGTCATCTAATCCAAATCCCTGCTTAAAGCAGCATCATCTTCATCCAGTTGGCCCCATACAAGTGTCTGTCTAACCTGTTCCTAAAACTACATAATCACCCCATCACACAGTTAGAAAACGTGTTACCCCCAAAACGCCAGGAGCATCCTAACCTGCCACAGGTAGAGCAGAGGGACAAGGGCTGTCATTGTCCTTCCACTGCCAGTGTTAAAATATACTTGAGAGATCCAAGAAAGAAAATGAATTGGAGAAGTGACCTGTTCCCTGAACGGTTAGCTTAATTGGTCAATACATAGAACTGATGACACAGGAAAATCCAAATCCAGCTATGCCTTTTAATACAAATTAAAATATAAATTATCTGCATTTATTATCTAAGGTTATTATCTAAAATGGCATTCAAGTTCTATTTATGTTTTACTTTGGGTAAGTCATTTTTAGCCTTTTCTATTTTTTCCAATTGTATCTGAAACAAATATTATTGAAGTAAATTAATCAGACTGATTAAATTAGATGGCTCCAACAGTGCAATAATGGATAGTGTGGATAACTGTGGATCCAAATTTCCAAATGCCTAATTTGCACTGCAGAATATGCCCACATAGCCTATGGTTTCAATGAGAGCTGAGGATTCTCTGAGTCTCTGAAAATCAGGTGTTAGGAGTCTCAAGTTGAGCAATCAAAAATCGAGCTATATACATGTAAGTAGGTGCTTGTGAAAAAAATTGTCTTAAAGATTTTTATAAAGACAGGCCATAGCCATCACACATCAGCTTGTTAGAGCTTTAACACTGCTATTATTCCCATCCTGCCCAATTTTGAGATGTGTGGGGAGTCCTGCATACCATATGATTCAGCTCTGTGTGGATTGACCTCATGCCATTCATCTGGTTTGTGGGGCTAGATGAGTTGGGCACCACTGTTCTAGAAGATTGTCCAGGAGGTCTCTTGTCTCATTCAGACACAGTGCTCCCAGGGCTGCAGGTTTATAGTGGTCATTGCCAATCTGTAACATGGTGCAGCTTCCATATTTCCTTGTGCAGTCAACACAGTCATAAGCCCTCCTCCCATTTAAGCCTCCCTACATTCTTTAGAGAGGTGAGTTCTGATGTAGGCACTTAGGAGGTAAAATGTCATTTGTGGGAAGTGACCGTGGAGCCCAGCATCCATTGTCCCAATGGGCCTGTAAATGGGACACCTTTACCTTTACTGTGAGAAGTGGGTGGGCAAGGGGAACAAAGAATAGAGGTGTTCAGATTGATTTACTTCTCCACCCACGCTGGTACAACCATATAGGGGTAGAGACAAATAATCCTATGTTATCAGATTACATCATGTCATGGAAAGTGAAGTAAACAGGGCAATTTGATTGAAACCTAAAACTTTTTTAGAAGCCTGAATGGTAATGTCTTCAATCTTCATTCAGCCTCATATAATTAAGTTATTCCTTTCTATGATACAGGGTACTGTTGTCCTTAATGGAAAAATTATCTTTCCTTTTACTGTTTAAAAATATAATAGTATCTTGGGCAGCAACAAATTACTTCAACTTCCTTTTGGAGGTTGCTTCACTGATTTCTGAAATGATAAACTGCTTGCATCTATAAATATACTCATTAAAGCCAGAATTACTCATGACAGAATGCAAATCTGAATTCAGTATCTAGATACATTTCAGGTATCATAAAGGTTCTACTTCAGGAGCAAAATTGGCCCATTACTATAAATTCAAATGGACACACAAAATTCATAAATCAAGCTATGTGTTTTCTTGTTCTGTTTCTTATCTGCATTCACTTCCATCCTGGGGTGTGAACTTAATATTTTTAAATCTTACCAAGGGATGGGAGACCCAGATTAGATAGATTTATCAGAAAGTGAAGTTAAAGTGAACCTCAGCAAAAGTTCAGTAAATTTGCTTGATTTCTGCTGATTTTTATATCATTTTACTGTTGCTTGGAGACAGAGTTAGCTGTGATAGTCTGAAGTCAAGTAGAAGGCAGGGTAGATATGTCCCATACAGCAAAAGCTTTCGTGAGCTGAAGCTCATTTCATCAGATGCCCTTGTTTATCAGTATCAGATGCAGAACCGATCCTAGCTGTTTATAATCAGAGACCAGAGAAAAAATGTCCTACATTTGAAACTTTGTCTAACTTTATCCCAACTACATAGCTAGTCCAATAAAAGGTATCACACTAAGAAATACTTGCCTCTTGCATATTTTGTGTACCATCATGGCTACATCACTTTAGGCATGTATACACATGCTC
>NW_017728909.1:37557314-37583794 GCF_001723895.1 Crocodylus porosus
TGCTTTAACTGAAGCTCATCAAATGAGCTTTCATAGTTTCATAGTTTCTAGGGTCGGAAGGGACCTGAGCAGATCATCTAGTCCGACCCCCGGCCATGGCAGGAAAGAATACTGGGGTCAAATGACCCCAGCAAGGTGTTCATCTTCAGCTTTAAAGTGCCCCACCACCATTTTTCAGCATGGGGATGCTGATACATGTGATGCTGGAGTTTGTTGGAGCACAGTAGTTACCACGGCTCCCATAGACTCAATTAATCAAGTCTTCTCTGACACACTGTAATTACGGCACATTGGAACAGCCTCAATGCATGTGTATAGGCACACTTTTACACTACCAAAAACAGTGAGACAGCCTCTTCCCATTGTGTTTCTGGCATAACTGAAAGAAGAAGTTAGTAAGATAGATATAATGAGGAATTATATTCTGATGTGATTTCCAAACTAAGATTATTGGCTTGTGGTGGCCACCATTGTGATGTATAGACCTGTGGCTAAGTGGTGATCCAAATGATATTTTGGGGAAAAACCTAATATCACTGATTGGCTGCTGAAGTAGAAAATTAAGCTTTTATGTTAGCTTATCTAAATTGCATTATTTGCCTGTCCTGCTAATTAAATCCTTTTGGCATTTTTTTGGTCTTTGGTGGCATTTGGACTTGACATAGATTTCATAGATGCTAGGGCTGTGATGCTAAGTATCTTCAACTCCTCTGAACTTAAAGGAGCTGGGTAGTCTTCACTGCCTGTAGAAAGGCCTTGAGATCTTCAGTTGCTGAACGGAATCAAAATCAAAAGGTTATATTTTCATATTTCACATTTTTAAGATTCTTGATAATACAGCGCCTCTTCAGAGTGGCTAAGTACAGACGTTCAAAAAGCCCTTGGCGGAAGTGCTCTATCTCACTTTACTTAAAGCATTGTAAGTTGGAATGGGAGTGAACTCTATAAGCACTTACCATTTGGGGGTGGGGGAGCAGGGATTGGGGGGCTTCAGAGCCTGCCTGCACTGGCCAAGGTAAGAAACTTGGGGGCACTCCCACCTGCCTCCCAGGAGGCTGCCAGAGTGGCCTCTCTACCTGTCCCCCCTGCCAGCTGGTGACTGGCAGTGCTGGTGGCTGGGAGGTGATGGGGGAAGGGAGTGCCCCTTCCATAAGGGTCCCCCCCACACACACTGGGGTCTGATGGTGGCCCAAGCTGGGTGCATGTCAGGGGGATTCCCTACCGCTCTGACTACAGTTCCCAGTGCAGCAAAAAGCCAGGCCAGGCAGCCCCATGCTGCAGCTTCTTGTTGCAGCTCTCAAGAGAATGAGGTGGGAGAGGAAGGGAGTGCCCCATGTGGCACTGACCCAGCCCAGCCCTCCCAAAATCCCAGCTAGGCGAGGTTCTCTTACCTCCAGCTGAAGTTCCCTGCATGGCAAAAAGCTAGACCAGGCATCCCCATGCTGCAGATTTTGGCTGCCTTGGTAAGGAGTCTGGGGTAGGAGGTGACTGACTAGGAGCAAATTTGCTCCCAGTCAGATGGGCACCGGGGTATGGGAGACTGCTTCCTGACTCTGTGAGCTGCCTGCTGCCAATGTGGGTTCTGAGCTCATAGCCTGGGAAGGACAATGTCCCCCTGCCCTGACAAGAGGCAGCTCTTGGTCCCAGCCCTAAGACTGGAGTAGGGGCTGGGAGCTGCCTGCTGCTGGGGAAGGGGGAATTGTCTCACTCAGGTCTGATCTCAGAGCCTGCTCCAGCTACAGGCATGGCAGGGAACAAATTTCCAGCCCTTGCTCCAATCACAGAGCTGGGGCCAGGAGCTCCCTGCATGGGGAGAGTTCCCTGCCCAGCCTGTAGCTGGTTGGGACCTGCCCCAGACCAGGACAGTTCCTGGCCAGCCCTGGGCTGTGTGGGGAAGTCTGCATGCGCAGCCTGGAGCTGGCTGGGAGCAGTCCCATTTCAGGGAAGGTTCCAGCCAGCTCCAAGCTGCACATGAAGATTTCCTCACACAGGCCAGAGGGGGCCAGAAACTGTCCCAGTTTGGGCCAGGTCCCAGCCCCATGCCCTGATCCAGTGAATGAGGAATAGGGCTTTGAAACAGCTGTGTGGGAGGCGTAAGTCTGCAGCAGCAGGCTTCCCATCCTATGCATATCAAGACCCTTCCTGATGTGTATGGAGACAGGAGACAGCTGTCTTCTGGTCCCATGCTCCCTGCCAGCCCTTGGGCTAGCACAAGGGGGAGTCTGGAACTCCCCCTGGCAGCTGCAGCAGGGCAGAGCTGGGCGGGAGCAGCCCTTTTTGAGCTGCACCCATTGGACGCATCTACACATACAAGCACATGATTTTGCAGCAGCTCAAATACCTGCCATATGCCTGCACCACCCTCTTCCCCTGCCCCTGAAGTTCACAGCCCCTGGCACTGGCAGCATCAGCCAGCTGGGCTGTGCCCGCTGGAGCACTGCCTGACCCACAGTCTGTGCAGAGAGAGTGGGTCTGGCCCATAGCTCCTGTCCAAACATGTGTGCTAGCTGGGCAGGCTGGGTCCAGTTGGGCCAGGCCCATTCTCCATGAGGGTCAGTAGGCTGCACATGGCCACCTGACCCTCATGGAGAATAGCCCTGGCCTGATCTGGCCTGGGCTGCCAAGCTAGCACACACCTTGGACAGGAGCCACGGGTCCCAGAGCCACGTGTCCCAGTCCTATCCAAAGGCATGCTAGCAGGCTGTGCCAGGCCAGGTCAGGTTGGGTTGGACCAGACCCATTCTTCCTACACAGACCATGGGTCAGGCAACACTGCTGCGGGCATTGCCCAGCTCACTGTTGCTGCCAGCACCAGGGGCTGTGGGCTGCAAGGTGTAGGGTGGGGTGGGTGTGTGGTGACCCTACTCAAATCCCCCAAAACCCTACTTCCCCCCAACACCCTACATCCACACCCCCCCACCATTCCCCCCGCACCCCCAGAAATCACACAGCATCCTCACCCTGAGTCCCTGCTTACCTGGGATAGCGCCTGCGGCTGGGTCATGCCACAACCTTGCCCTGCTTCTGTTTGCCCCACATCCTAAAGGTGCGTGCTGGGGCAACAGAAGTACCATAGAGGTGCTCTGGCCAGACACTAGAGCATCTCTCTGGAGGACCCTCCCCTGGGTTGCCTCAGGGCACAGTCCTGGACTGTGCCTTGCTCCACTTTTTCCCCCAGGGGTCTTTTTTTGATACTTGGATATCCAGGAATCAAATTTAGAGCCCATGCTGCAAATATGCAGTTCAGGGAACATTTTTTCATTCTCAGCATGCCTCTTCAGTGTCTCAAACTGGTTTGAGATGCCACAAGAGGCACAAGCGTGCTAATCTGGATGCGCCCATTGGAAGTAAATCTGCTCTCAAGAGGAAGCTCCTCAGTAAGCTCACTGTGCAGCATTTTTACTGCACAGTAAGCCTCCATTGAATTAAGTGCACATGTAGACATGCCCAATATGTCTAAACACATTCTCCCATAATACTTTTAGTCATTGTTGACTCCAGGATGAACATGAGCTGCCAATGCAAGGAAGCGGTCACTAAGGCTAACCATACCTTGTTGTGCATCTGCAGATGCATCACAAGCAGGTCCAGGGAGGTGATCCTTCCCCTCTATGCAGCGCTGGTCAGGCTGCAGCTTGAGTACTACATCCAGTTCTGGGCACTGCACTTCAAGAGGGATGTGGCTAACCTTGAGAGGGTCCAGAGGAAGGCCACTCACTTGATCAGGGGGCAGCAGGCCAGGCCCTATGAAGATAGACTAAAGGACCTGAATCTATTCAGCTTCCACAAAAGAAGACTGAGAGGGGATCTGGTGGCTGTCTATAAACTCACTGGGGGGACCAGTGGAAAATAGGTGAGAATCTGTTCCTCCAGGCACCACTTGGGATAACAAGGAATAACAGCTACAAATTGATTGACAGCAGGTTCAGGCTTGATATTAGGAGGCATTACTTTATGGTTAGGGCTGCCAGGCTCTGGAATGGGCTCCCAAGGGAGGTGGTGCTCTCCCTTACCTTGGGGGTCTTCAAGAGGAGGTTGGATAGATACCTGGCTGGGTTATTATGATCCCAGCACTCATTCCTGCCCGGGGCAGGGGTTCAGACTTGATGATCTGTTCAGGTCCCTTCCAACCCTAGAAACTATGAAACTATGATTCGGGTAGTCCTTACTCACTGCTGCAGGGAGCTGGACTCCATGCTGGTAAGTAAGGTGAGGGGGGACTGGAGGAGAGGGCAGGGGACCATGGGGGAACCCCTGCCAGGCCCTACCCTGACAGCTCTGCCCGCCCCTGAGCACCCCCTGACCCCCACCCACTTTCCAAGGCCTCCCCATGGCTGCCCCATTCACCCCAGCTCCTGGCTCTTTAAAAAAAAAGGGCCCACTCACTGGCTGCTGCCAGTGATCCCTGCTGCTCCCCCTTCCCCCCCACCATATGGGGGACCCCAGCCTGCTCGACCAGCCCCCCCCCCCCAGCTGCCCCACCCACGCCAGCTCCTGGCCTTTTAAAAAAAAAGCTCTGACTCACCGGCTGCTGCACTGGTCTCCTGGCTTCTGGGAGCCATTGGCACAGCCCCCACACAGCACAGACCAGTGGGGGACAGCAGGGATCATCATCTGCCTGGCGAGAGTCGGTGAGTTGGGGCTTTTTTTTTAAGAGCCAGGAGCTGGGGTGGGCAGGGCACCCATGTAGGTAGGGGGCTCGGAGAGTGGGTGGGGGTTGGGGAGCTCGTGGCAGAGCCTCCCACACAGTGCAGGCCAGTGGGGGGTAGTGGGGATCATCCCCTCACCTGGCAGCAGCTGGTGAGTATGGGCTTTTTTTTTAAAGAGCTGGGAACTGGGGCTAGGCAGGGCAGCCATTGAGAGTGGGCAGGGGATGCCACTGATTCAGAGATTTGGCCGATTCTTCTGCAGCTGAATCTGCAAATCAGACTCAGCCGACTCTATTCGAATCACCAAATCGCTGCTCCCCAAATTGGCTGAATCTGAAACTAATACTAGCCACTTTGCACAGACCTAGTAAGTATTGAAAACTAGGAAAAGGCTACCAAGACAAAAATGATTCCCTGAAGAAATTAGGGAATGATTTTGAACCAAGTTTCAGAAATATGTGACCTAAATAATAAATCATTTATGGATTTCTCCCTTCTATTTATTAAAAAACACCATTCTTATGCTAAGGAATAGAGAAAGTTTATGAAAAAAAGAATATTTATGTATTGCATTAATTTACACTCATATTCCATTTGTGAGTGATGCCACAGTAAACACATGACTAATGTGAAAATAATTTGTTTTGTTTTTCATGCAAGCCACTTTAGTAAAGGGACTGTACAGTAGAAAGTATTTGAAAAAGTTTAAAGAACGTAATTCAATTCACCTCAGAAGTTCTCTTGCATAACTTACATTTGTTTTCTCTTGCAAAGTATTTGTTAACTTTTATCATAAAAAGATGCAAATAATTATTCTTAAGGCTATATTTGGAATGGCAAATTTACCTAGGGATTAACAGCCTATATACTGTGGTCCAGTATTCACAATCTTAAGTGGAATCCATTCTCTCTCTATCCTTCACATGGTTTGTTCAAAATAAATGCAAACTGTGATGAATTATGTCTAAATAAACAGACTCTATTAAAAGAATACAGAAGCATGCACAATATAGGTGGCTGACTGGAATGTTGTTAATTGTTGACCATTCTTTTGCCAGTGTTTTATTTAAACTTCTGAAAAAAGCCGTCAGTAATCAAGATTTTTTTTTTCCTTTTCTGGTTGTAGGTTTGACCTTCCAAGCATCTTTGAATGCACTGCCTGACCTTGAGTCTGCCTATGCTTGCAACCTAAGAGGGTACCCATCAACTCAAGGTAGCAACTAAATGATCAGGACTCCTGTTAATGTTTTCCACATTCCAGTTCTTTCTGTTCTTTTTTTCATTTTACAACCTACTCCACCATCTATAACCATAAACATCTGGTAGAGACGTTACAGCCTCTCGGGGTTGGGGGGAGGGAGGGAGGGTCAGGCGGTAGCCATGGGAACCACTGTAATGGAATAAGCCTTTACAGAAAGACCTGGAGCAGAACTAGGCAGAGAAATTCCAAACAAATATATTTTTGTTATTGGAATTTGATAATTTGTCAAAAGTAAAATGTTCCATAGAGATAATTCAATTTTAGACTAAGATCCAACAGAGCCCTCCATGCTAACCAACCTTACTATGTCCTTAACAACTTACTTGAAGAAGTGACAACTTGGGAGCTATGGATGCCCTGTTTGTGGTTCTGAGGCAGTCTGGGCTCCAAGAAGCAGCCCGATAGGTGGAATTAATTGGAGTCAGAAACTCAAGGGTCTTCGGGGTCTCTGGCTTCAAGAGAAACTGCAAGGCAGACTACTGTAGAGCTGGTATCCTATTTCATTTTATGGAGAATTTTGAAAGTCTTGCATTTTGTTTCTCTTATTTCTTTGAGTAGCAGTCCTATTTTACATTAAACAGTCACTGAATAAAACAAAACAGCTCTGGGAGCAGTGACAGGAACTGTGGACTACTTCCACACAGGTGAATGTCTAACCTCTAGGTCACAAGGTAATGTATACTCTCAAGTGCTCTTACTCTTTCTCCCTAGCCCAGTGAATCTTTTGTTCTTTTCTGCACAGTAACTCAGATTCAGTAGGAGAGACATCAGGTGTCCTAGCCAGAATAGCCTGTAAGCGGGAAACTGGGACATTCTCTCAGGAAGTTAAAGATGGCAATTTGTACTCAAAAATCGTGGTCATACAGCTTTGGTCTTCTGGTTAACCTAGGAGAGTTCCCCAATAACTAGAACATTATATAGAAAGTGTTCACATCACCTCCACTATGCAGAGAGTCTGCTCTTGTAGGCATGTTTTAGGCATGCTCAGGGCATGGCTAATCTATCAGGGATTTAGGCCGAGGAAAACTTAGTTTCTGGATCCTAGTTAGGTTTAAGCATCAGACAGGTACTGAATTGTTCAGCTGAGACAGTTCTGGGCACGTGGAGAAGCAGAAATCCAGGGGCTAGGTGTTCTGCTTATCCATGGTGATGGAAACAAGTTACTTTTGGATCACAATATTCCTTATGAGAAAGGGCAGCGCACAATTTTTTGCAATAGGTCACAAGTACGGTAACCCTCACCATTCGCGGGGGATACGTTCCCATGATCCCCGTGAACGGCGAAATCCATGAATAGGGCACTGCATGCAGTCTGCGTCCATGAACGCAGAACCCCCAGCAGCGGGTGGGGGGGCGGGCATGGCTCTGGCAGCAGCATCAAGAGCCCAGCAGCAGCAAGCACGGAGCTCCCGAGGAGCTCTGGTAAGTGTTTAAAGTGTATTTAAAATGTGGGTTCAGCATTCACGAATATTTGAAACCATGAATGCTGAACCTACAAATGCCGAGGGTTTCCTGTATAAAATTATGCAGAGCTGAACACAAAAATCCTTTTCCAGGGTTTACATGCACTCAAATGAAATGATTAGGAATGCTGCCAAAGTAAAGGCAGAGTAAGGATTTCAGGAACTAGTCCAGAATGAATTATGTGTTTAGCTATCTAACCACCAAGGCCTAAAATATTCCAAACAGTCACTGAATATAATAGGAGATTCTGGCCCAACACAGCAACCTTGGAAACACAGACGTTATCATCTAATATATTCCTAAAATGTCAGTGTTTTGCTTCTATGATTTAAATGTACACCTTTGAAGCCCTGCGCACCACCCACCTCAATGTAAAATACACTTATTGATTACAACTTGGCAGTAAAAGCTGTTGCTACTGTTGCCATGGTTCTTTTCCCCTACATAGCATCATGTTATTTACACTCTTAATTAAATACATTTCTCCAAGTGAGTTCTGATTACAATGATAAAACAAAGGCAGACATATTAAACAGGTCCAGGGTGATTAGTTATATGGTCATTCATCAATTCATTAGCATTAGTATTTTCATTAGCAGTCTGATAAGGCCCATAACAAATTAATGCAGACTTGATGTTCAAAAAAACTGATATGCATCTGTTTTTCTCAGAGGAGAAATGTGGATCCTAGACCCATAAGAGCTTTCATATTTACTGTCCTGAATGTTCATTTAAAAACAACCCCCTCCCCGCCCCATTTTCAGGCTTCATTCTTATTGGATTATTTTTGCCTCTTTAATAAAGTGCATCTTCATAATCCTTAGTAAGAATTACTCTGTTTAATAACTTTCTTAAATTCCACAACCTAGTCTGAGAGAAGAAAGGGAATCTATGGGTGGGAGCTTAAACAGCACAGAGAATAGCAACACAGATTTCCATGCAGCACAAATATTTATTTCATAGGGCTTCATATCAAAAGCTTGGAGCACTGCTTGCCAGCCCTGACTTTGTCCAGACATTTACCTGGCACTCTGGAAGACTTGTGTATTTCTTTCAATGAACAGCTTATTTACTGAATGATGGCACTTTGTGGAAAACAACTGTTGACAAATTTGGTAAGAAAGTTTCTCATGAAAAAACATGAGAAACAGTTTGAAAATGTCACAGCATTTCATTTTGACTTTTTCTATGTGAAATATTTCACTCTGGAAAAATGTTCTGTATTGACATATCTGAAACAAACTCTTATCTTGCCGTGAAGTGGCTTTTTGTTTAAAAAAGTGATCCAAATTAAAAGAGAAAAAAAGTTAATTAAAATGATTCACTAACCTGCAAACATTTACTTTGGAATGAATCCAAAATGATTTTTAATTTTACATATTTAGATAATTTTAAAATAGTAATTTAAATGAAGTGTAAATATTTAATCCAAGTTTCTGAATGGGCATTGCAAGCAAAGAAAAAATTAAACAAACAAATGAAAGTTAATTTAAGTGAGGAAAAACTGATACTACCTATTGCTGAGATTCTGAGAACAGGGCCACATTACTCAGTGGGTTTTCTGCCTCAGTCCTCATTTTGTAGGTTCCAGTGTAACAGCAGTATCTACTCAAGGTGCTTCAAGGTACAAAAGCACCCTAGTATCCATGAGTGTGGTGGAGCCCATGAACCAGAGGAATTTAGGAAGACCATAAACAGCTGTCTGGGAATGGATTGACTGATTAGCCATGTCCAGATATACAGGTATGTATAGTTTGTGGTGCCACAATCCGCATGTGCAGAACATTAAAACATGCCCCATACTGCAGATTTGCAGTGAGGGGGCAAAATTTGCTATTGGGCTTTCCCAGTAGCAATAAGAAAGTGCCGGGGAAAAAAGCAGTGCAGAGCACATGAAAATAGTGTGTGGCAGAACAAGCAAAGGTTTGATCCTCCAATGAGATGCTCTGGCTGCCAGTCAGAGCATATCTACTGCTCCATTTGTGCCCCTGCTGCTCCAGCACACTGGGAGCGGAGAGGAGTTGGGCAAGGGTAGTTTGCCCAAAGTGAGACAATGCGTACCTCAATGAAGTGCACATGCAGGGCTCTGTGCTGAGGAACAGAGTAGTAGCACAAATTTGTGCTGCTACTATTTGTGCTGCTGCAAGCACATGCCTGTGCACATCTGGACATGGCCATTTAGCGCATCCTTCAGGCCTCTTTTAAAGCTGTCCTCTCATACTGGGAACTTCCAGTAGGGGTAAGCAGCAGCATAACTATCACCTGCTGTCCCTTGGGAATCTTCTTGTGGGACACTTGTCCCAGCCGCCTGCAGAGGGTTTAGATTGAGAGTGTGGTCAGGGGTAGAAAGATAAGAAAGATTTATTGACTTAAAAAAACTACAACTACGCGTAATAACAAGACAAACAAGGACAAACAAAAGCAATTCGTGTTGGCAAGTTATTGGCAGTCCCTCTGATGCCTGATACACAGCAAGCTTCTCTTTCTACAAAGTTCAGCGAGGTCAGGCATCCCTGGACGTTGTCTGAGGGGTGCTGGGAAGGACCCTGGAATGCAGTTCTTGGGCTCCTCAAGGTCCACAGGCCCACTGATCCAGGCAACAGCTAACTAATCCTTTTCACAGAGCTGCATCTTCCTTCTGAATGGTTTCCAGATATTTTAGCTAATTTATAGCTTTTGAAGGACACTGATAACGTACGACCACTTAGATTCCTTTTTCTTCAACTGTCCATAGACTGATCAATAGCAATACAAGCCTTGCATTCCTTTAATAAGGTAATTTTAGCTGTCCCACAAGGCCTTACTACTTCTAGACTTTGCTAAATTTACTAGGCCGTACTTTATACAAGGCCTTACTACATCTTAAACTATAATTAGGCTTTTAGCAACAATTTATAGCTTAATATTTAAACAAGTACAGAAAAACACTTGTTCTATTCTTCATAGAGCCTTCAGCAAGCACTTTTATCACACAGACATACTTTTCAGCTGCCAGAGGGTGGTATAAATTATACTTCGCTCCAATTTCGATATCTTCCCAGAGATAGGAACATTTCCTAGCAAGCAGGTGACTGACAACACAATGTAATTTACTTTTAGGCTGGAGCCTTTCTGTAAGTTTTTACCATATCAGGAGTAAAAATTACAAGGGAACTTATTCCAGAGTTAGGTTGCAGTTCTCAAATGGGCAGAAAATGGGAAATAACGAACAGAGATGGAGTGAAGGAAAAGAAAAGTAAAGTGACAAATGGACATGATTTAGGTAAGATTTGCAGTGAAAGGACAATGGAGTTGCATGTAATGGAAAGATGAATGGAGATTAATGACAATCAAAAGGTAACGAGTATACTAAGTACAAAGTAGGGGTGTGTGAAATGGGCATATTTGATTTGGATTTGGCCTGAACTGGGGACAGTGATTCGATTCAATTTGGCCAAATCTGAAGATTCAATGCTGATTTGGAGAATCAGTGATTTGGCCATAGACATAGTTTTAAATGTTTTTTCTACATACCTCGAGGTACCAGGCTCATGAACTCTGTGATGCTGGGACGCATGGAGCATCCCGCACTCCATGGGCTCAGCGGCAAACCTGGAAGTGGACCAGAAGTACTTCCAGTCCACTGGGGAGTGGGCGGGGTGGGGTGGGGAGGGCCCACACGCCCTGGCTTGTCAATTGGCCATGGGGAACCCCAGGTGCCCCACACACACCCAGGAGGCACCAGTCGCCAAACCAGGGGTCACGGGGGGGCCCCCCAGTATGCTCCCTGGCAGGCCCGGAAGTGGACAGGAAGTACTTCTGGTCCACTTTTGGGACTGCTGTTGAGCACACTGGGGAACCTGCTGCACTCTAGTGGGACACTCCATATGCCCCAGCATCGCATCACTCATGAGCCATCTGCTACTGAGAAGTATGTAGAGAAAACATTTAAAGCTGTCTATGTCCAAATCTCTGAATCCTTCCAAATTTCTCCGAATCAATTTGGAGGGTTCCAATTTTATTTGGAGAGATTAAAGGGTCTCCTAATTCGATTCGGATTTGGAGATTCAGCCACTGAATCAGGCTGAATCTCTGCCGAATTGAATCAGGGACTGAAGATTTGCACAGCCCTAGTACAAAGTATGTATGCTGTCAAATATCATGTATATAATCTTATTGGGAGAGAGAAAGTGCAGGACCCAAAGTGAGATACCTATGACAAGCCTGAAGAAGATACACTATTTTCTTAAGCTAAGCAAATATGCAGAAGCACAGCCCATGCCTGAGAAACTAACATGAAGCCACAGCTATTGCTACAGAGAGGAAACAACTACAACCAACAAGCCGAGAGAAGTTTTATAAACTAAACTACTGCTTGAATGGAAGAAATTTAAATGAGAAGGGCAAAAAAATGAAGAAGCTGTCATATCCCATTAGAAGAAGCAGCAGCTTGTACTCTGTATGTAATTAATTGTGTTCAAACATGATGCTCTATTACAATAGATGCAGATAGATTCCTTAAAGCAACAATTAAATCACAAGTCTGTCTGAGAGATTGTCTCTCTCCCTATGTTCCACTGCAGTAGTTGACACCAAGGGAGTGCTCTTGCTTACAGTTTTCAGATTTGACAGCAAGGGCAAAAAATGACTCTTTCCCCATAGTCTAGCAGAACTTAAGTAGGTTAATATTCAGAGTACAATGGGAAGCCCATTTATTAACTTAGGCAAAAGCAGTTAATTGTGCTATATGAGAAACAGCCTCTTATTATTATTTGTTTGATCTGCAATAATGCCTAGAGGTCTCAGTTAGTCACTGAAGCTGAGTTGTGCTGAGCACAGTACTCACTCATAATAAGAAAATACTTCTTGTCATAAAGAGATTTTGGGTTTAACTCCTAATCTGGCAATTATTATATGCCTACATACAACTTGGTATGACTTCCATAAATAGTCTCACTGAAGTGTATAAGACTGTTCACAGCACTAGTAAAGCATGTGCACAAGTTTACATGGCTTGGACCTTTGGTGTAACCCTTCTGGCAAGTGGTGGGAAAGTAACAAGAGGTGTTTAATACAGTTAAAGATACTTTCTAAAATAAATAAAACATAGGGACCATGAACCCAAATGATATCCTTACTAATTGCTAGCCTTTAGGAATGCTAAACATTTAAATATCCTGGTAACCTTTCACGGTATTTCTTTCCTATTTACAAGAACACAAGAAACCTTAGGAGAACAAACCTACAGATATCTTTAAACAGCATAGAGGTATATGGCCACAGAACTATTTATAAATAGTTTTCCTTTTGGGTCCCACAATTCCTATATAAAAGACAATTCAACTGTCTTTTTCACAAGCCTGACTAGCCACAGTAGTGATTGATCAAGCCTCAGGAAATAGCTTTTCTCCCCATCTACCTACCCTACAAAGTTCTTTGCTCCTATAGCTACCTAGTGCTGGTCTCTAAATACAGCTTTATCAGTTGAGCTACTTATTGGTCTAGTTCTGTAAGCCATTTCTGCTACCACTAATTCATCCCTATCCCATAAAATCATCTCTGAATTGCAAACTCAGGACAAAGTAAACCCCCAGTTCTTTCTAATTTGAATTCCCTACCCAACCAGTGTCTACTACCTATCAGTTAAGGGTGGTCCCACACATAGGTTCCCATGATATATCAATCAGAATGACTTCTACTTCTACATCTACTAATATCATTTTAAAAAACAGAACACAAATAAAATCCTACTAAAGCAAGTAAACACTAGAAATCCACACACTAAGAATAACGATGTACTAAATTGAACTTGGCAGAGTTAGCTCCTTTTCATTTCTTCTATAGAGGAACAATGTATTTTTTTCCCATTTAAAACTTACCTGTGGGGTTTATGTTAGAATATTAGGAAAGAAAACAATCATAAAAATCAAATGAGGGGAGGGCAAAATGACAGTGAAATGATTAAGATTATCATAAAAAGGCAGTCCTCAGGGTGGGATAGGAAGGCCTTTCAGCTATCAATTCTTGATCGTTTATATATATTAATGATGAGACAAAAGAAAACAAAGGTGGAGAGGGGAACTCCATTCCTGTTTTAGCTCCATTCTCATCTTTTGAATGAGACTAGTAAACTTCTCCCAGGTGTATTGTCAGAGTACATATGTTTCATAGTTTTATAGTTGTTAGGGGCAGGAAGGGACCTATACAGATATTAAACACTGAAAGGTACTCAGATAGGCTGCGTCCAGATGAGCGTGGCCATACAGTATGTGGCAGACCCCTCTGCGTAACCACATACCACATGTTCAGCTGCAAGGAAGCAGTGTAAAGGAGAAGCAGTGTAGGAGGGTTGACCCCTGGATATCCAGGGGTCAAAAAGCTCATGCAAAAAAAAAAAAAGTGGAGTGGAACATGTGGGGGTAGCATGTGCTGCTGAAAACTGGAGCCTGGATAATCAGAGATGTACTGAAGATGTTGGGCAGGCTCTGGGCAGCAGGATTGCCACTGCTGCAGTGCTGGGAGGCCCTCCCAGCCTCCCCTACCCCACCCAGAGTAACTTGCCATGTGCCTAGTGATGGCACAAGGTGTGCTACCACTGGTTGTCCCTGGGGAACCTAGCATCCATGCCCATCTGGACACAGCCAGGCTGTGTAATACGGGCTGTGCAAGTACCGAATGTAGACCTATACGAGCAGCAATGAAGCATCATCTATAACTGAAATAATCACTCTTTAGACTTATGGGATATATCAATTATTTGCAGGAAATTTGTTTGTGAAAAATGAAGACGATGGACCTGGGAGGTGCTGAACCAAAATGAGACACAACTATTTTTAGCAAGAGGGAGCCTCAACAGCTGACTAGAGGCAAGGGAGCGAGGGAACAATTTACAATTATTTTTTAGTTAGAAAACTTAAAATTCATGTTAGTCTGAAGTCAGGCAGAAGACAAAGGTATGTTTTTACTTTATGGATTAACTGAATCAGAGATGCAGAAGCTTTCATAAGCAACAGGTTACTTCATCAGATACTGTGAAAGGCTGAAAGAAATGAATGAAAAACAGTCAAAAAACTCAATTTGAGAGTCAGAACAGAGAGCAATAGGAGGATAAAATGTCTGAAGTACACTGAACAGTTATTTTACAGTGGGTCAGTAATAAAATACATCAATATTAAGGCTAGAATTTTTTTAAGTACTCAGTTTTCAGAATCAGGGCCACATCTTTCAGTGCAGCCAAGTAGGCATGAAACAATGGGTTTGGATTTTCAAATTAGTTCACCATGTTCAACTCTGAAGTGTTTTGTAAACATATCCCTTAGTGAAGAACTCAAATGGAAACTGGACCCTTCTAAAAGTCTGGTCCCAGTTGAGGGTACTGAGTACTAGAAAATATGGCCATGAATCTTTTCTTGAACTTTTTGGGCTCCGTGAGGACACTATTTGGAGCATTCTAGGAGACAAGAGCTGATGCTAAAAGGGCAAAAAGATTTCTTAAACAAAATACCCTGCTCAGGCTGTTTCTATATTTTTTTCCTCTGACACTAGATTTCAGTGACAGCAAACTATCATAATGGAAAAAAATGAATGGTCCCTTAACAGCAGCCATATTCATGGGCCTCCCTATAAATATCATTGTTGCAGGCATAGAAAATTACAGAATATATCTGATATTTGGTCAACTGTATGGAAAGCTTGCAATAATGTAGTTTGACTACCTTTAAATTACAGTGTTCATCTTAAGTGATTCTGCCAACTTCTTGTTGTAAATCTCAATTCCTAGACATGTTTGATAAAAGGAGTGATATACATGGATTTAATTTCTCTTGGAGCACATGCAAGCCATAGATAATTTCCCACAAAAATTGTTCAGGCCAGAATGCTATACTTGAAAATTCTCTGTGGGTAAAATTCCTGAACTATGCAGACAATGCTTAATGTTATTACTCGCCTGCTTGTACTCTCCATGTTCCACTGTGGCCACATAAAGGTGTATCTGGTATGCTCATTAACTCAGCAAATATTTCCTGTTCATGTACCAGAACCACAAATATTTATTACTTTATTCTTCAGATACTCCACCCAGGATGTGGTGAGATGAGATATGTAGGAATACGAAAGATAACATTTATTGGGAAAGAATCACAGTTGTGTGTCTGTTGCAAAAAAAAATTAAAAATTGAATTTTGTACTGATAAGTAATACTAACTGGAATCAGGCATGTTTGTCTTTTGGAACCAATGGGTTATTTCTGTTACCAAATTCCCCCAAAATATAACCTCATCATGACTACGTCACATCATCTAATGCAAATACAAGACCATGAATATAAATCCTATGGCATTTCAGCAGTCTGAGTTTTGTTTTTGTTCAGTGTCTGGGTAATGCTGAATGTTCGTAACTATATTCTACTATAACCTCTCATTATGGCTGCTGAAGGGTCCTTCCCAGACTCTTCAAATTTAGAATGTATAACTTCACTAATGCTATCACTTGGAGGGTTTTTACAGAGGCAGAAATCCCGTTCCTAGCCTTCCTTTTCTGAATCTCCAGAACTTTATTGCCTTATCAAAGTCTTAAGGAAGATGCAAATATGTGCACGTATGACAAAAAGAGTTTATATTATAGCTGTATTCCTGAGCCAAGACTACTCAGACAGGTGCACAATGATAAGGTTTTACAAGTGAATGAGTGAAAGGTTCCCCTTATTGTTTGGCTGTTTTAAGACTCTCACTAGAAACCAAACCAACAGTTGAAATAAATTTGAGTAATGTCAGCACCTGGACTTCTGAGTCTCAGCTAATACTAGAGTTTGGTGTGTTTGGCAGCATGAGTCAACATCAAAGATAAACTGTTACTCACCAGCACATTCCTGGTTAATCCCAAGGCTTATATTTCAAAGAAAGATTCAATGTGCATTCCTGCTATAATGCACTCTCATCTACTGTGCCTACTAAAGTGCCCAGGCATTTGGGTGCCTAATTACCAGTTTTCAAATGTCATGCTTGTCTGTTCATGTGCCCACTGCACTTTGCTTTCCTATGGCCTCAAGAAAGGAAGCTTTTGCAATTAATGCAATACCTATATTTTAAAACCCATTGTCAGCTCCAGCCATGGAGTGTGTGGTGCAGAAAAGGATGGGCAGGGTATGATGGAGACTTGAAGTTATGTTACCCTTGTGTTCCTCACCACCCTTCTGGATCTCAGGAGTTCATATTTTAACAAACTACTTATCTTTGGAGCAACAGGACAAAATGATGTGTAAAAATCTGGGATGGCACTTGACATGATAGTTGAACTATATATTTGGCTTTTCAATAAGTAGTATGTTTCAGGAGGGAACCTACTCTGTGGTATGTCTACGTGTGCATTAGATCCGGGAACAGTTTACTCGCAAGTACATATTCCTGGGCAGGCATCTACGTGTGTAGGGAAGCAGGAACAGATTTGCTGCTAATGGCAGCAAACTGCTCGCACTTCCTGGGACCCTACAATGGGCCTTTGCCACCATTATGGGGAGCTCTAGGCTCGCCAAGGGTGCTAGCTGAGTGGCTGGCAGGGAGCGCTTGGCCAGGAGGTGAGTCTCCTGGCTGAGGTTAGGACATTGTTCCCTCCCTATGGGGTGCTGCCTGCTGCCAGGGCAGGGAGAATGTCCAATGAAGCAGGGTATCTTTCTTTTATAACAAACAGATATTAAATCAATGATAATTACCCAAGATCACTGTTCATAAGCAACATTGAACAATAACTCTTCTTGAGTTCAATCTAGCCAGTATCAGTTGATGAGCTTTTTAATAGGTACTACAGCAGAGGTGAGTTCTGAAGAGAGATTTTACAAAAGAGAGGGAAGTGATTTTATGGATCATTTTGAGGAGGGCTTTCCACGTATATAATTCAGCAGAGAGAAAGAGGTAAAGGTTTTTTTGGTTGGTTTTTGGGGGTTTTTTTGGTGAGAGAAGGTAATTGTTCAAGGTGGGGATTGTTAGATCAGAAAGGACCTGAGCTGTATGATGGCAGCCAAGATCATGGGAGTGTGGAGGGAGTGAAGGCCTTCGAAGTGAAAATAAAAAGTGTGATTCAGATATAGAACAGAGGGCAAGGAGCGATGATAATGAATGGTTCAAAAGAGAGTAAAGCTAGTTAGGTGACTGCAGCTGAAAGATGTACTTAAAAGCTACATTCTGAATAAACCAGACAGGTGTGAGGTGTCAGGGAAGCAAAAGGTGAGAAGGTTGTATTACTGTAAAGCCCTATAGACTAACCAAAGTAGAGATATAGAATAGGTATTTATCTATTTGGTTACTTTGTAAAGTGCAAATCTATCTTAACTTTCACTTGACTTAAGACTAACATGGCTAACTCTATTAAAAAATTGTATTAGTTGAGGTGGAACATAATGAAGGACTGTTCAAAAGTCTTAAAGATATGGGTGAAAGGGAAAAAAGTTAGTTCTCATAGTCTGACAGAAGAATTGAACATGGCTTACAGATGGGGAAAAGGGAAGAAGGGGCTGCACTGCTGAGTTCAGTGCAGCCCCCAAATAACAGAGCCACATTTCCAAAAGACACTTGTGCCTCTGAGAGTTATACATTTTTTAGTATTCTTCTTGGTTATCTTCTCCCTTTACCCTTTGTTCCCACCATTAAAACCTCTGTGCACATGCTCTGACACTTGCCTTTTTGTCCTCTCTCCCAGATGCAGCTGTGCTGTGTTGCAGAATCGTCTCCTTGACACATGGGAGCTTTATGCTGTCTTTCCTGTGATAAATCATTTTAATGAACAGAAGAAAGTAAGCCATACAGGTGCCTGAATTCTGCTTAGGAAATACCATACTTGTTTTCATAGTCAATACTGTCTTACAGCTGGTATATTTACTGTATTGATTCAGGCATGTATAATTTTTGCTACCCCTGCAGGAATGTAGATTGTCTTTCTGTCCCTGTACCAGGCAGAGAGTGTGCATGGTTTGATGTTTGCTGCTGTATTGTGCCAGCAGACCATCTATTCAACCATTTAACAAGGACAGGGGCGATGCGCAGGGGGTTTACACAGGTGCATGTGCACCTCTTGAGCGTGGTGGTGCACCCCCTACAAAAAGGTGCCGCCAACACTGTCAGCAGTGCCTGCGGGTGGTCACCACTCACCACCCTGCTGCCAACACTGCCGGTGGTGTCTGCAGGCAGTCTGCGATTCCCACTGGCCGCCACTGCCAGTGACATCTGCTGGTGGTCACCGCTCAGCCCCCCCTGACAGTGCTGGCAATGTCTGCAGGAGCTCCCCCCCACTGACCACCACTATGCTCCTGCTGCCATTGTATCCCCCCGGCCGCTGGGGGCATGCATTGTTCATGAACAAGGACACCCAGATGGGTCAAATGTGTCTGCTTTTTCTGGGTATTGGGGCTAGGTTAGGTCTTCATTCCTTTCCTGGAGCTGCATTCATTTACATCAGCTGACTATCTGGCCCTATATCTCCTTTGTAGAAACAACACACACTTTTCTGTGCCACCATTACAAATGAGCCTTTTCTTTTTTTTTCCTCAAGTTTTTGTGCACATCAGTATCTTGCTGACCAAGTACGATGCATGGAGATAGTAATCCATTAGCTTCTGCCATTGTCACTAGGTCATACCCCTTTAGAAAATGGCATCAGTAGTGGAACCGGGGAAAGCAGTGGCATGGGAAGGTACCAATAATAATACAAGTTATAATAAATGTAGGGTTGAGGCACAATCAGTATACATCAGTTATATTATGTTGACATCATTGGCATAAGCGATGCCAATGTAGTCTAACTCTGTGCTTTCCTGTCTGAAAAACACCTTATTTCCTTCCCAGGTGAGCACAACTTGAGGACATTAAAAGAAAACTAAGAAGCACTGCTGCTCATAACCAACTGGTAGCACACACAGGAAAATTATAAAGGACTCCATTTATGCCTTTAAAAATAAAGGACTGGTGAGGTTGCACTTTGAGTACAGCTGGATCCATTAATATTTTTCAGGGGGCCTCTGAGGATAAGATACCTAGTACCTGTGCTATACAGTCTCACCTCCATGATTGCCATGCAGTGACCAATTCAATCCAGATCTGATTTTGCTATTCCCACTAGGCTGAGCAGCACATCATTGTCATGGTGTTTTTCTTTGATCAGTAAATCAAATCCATGTTATGCCATCTGCAGCTTATACTGTGAAAGCCTAAAACAATGATCATTCCCACTGTTCACCCTAGGACTAACAGCCAGGGATTATTCATTCAGAGGAGGTGCACAGTAGCAGTGCAATATCCCATGAGGAAAGAGGTAGCACTGGGGATTGGATTACTTATAGTTTTACATATTCTTTTCCTAATGTATGCCTTTTCTTTCTCCTCTTCTAATGGCTTTCTTTTTTCATATTCCCTTTACTTTTAGGGAATTTTGGCCCTCACAGTATTTTATTCATTACTAATCTTCCATACTGGCATTTGCTTCTGCAACAGAACCAGTGCCTTTTCCTATGGATATCTGAGAGAATTCATCAACTGAACACAAAAGCCTAACTTTAAGGGTACATGCAGATGTTTTTCATACCTGATCTAAGCTGCGTGATCCTAGGCTGGGTCTGACTTGTGCACAGATTTGTTGGTGCTGTGAGCAACATTGGGAACCTGACTGTGCCCGCCTCCTTACGCTCTCATGCTGCCTTTGCCTGATCCACCACTCTGGCTTGCCAGGGGCCTTCGTGTAGACCCCAGAGGATACCTCGGTTGTCTTCAGGGTGACCCCCAAACTCCCCTTCCCCTGCCACAACTTTGAGTGTTACTTCAGTGGAGGGGGTCCCCTCTGAGGATGCCTCCAGCGTGGTCATGCATCTCGGCAGGCATTCACAGGGCTCCAACATCCCCTACTCCCTGACCAACCTTCGAGATGGGCCTTCCAACCTTCGAGATGGGCCTCCAGCTACCCCCTGGTGATGTCTTCCCTTGACTCCTGTCAGTCCTCCTGCTGATGAGGACCCCTGGGCCCTGGCTGGACCTGGAAGGTCTAGTGACTGTCAGCCTTTGGGCCTGTCTTCCTTGATGCCTTGTGCTGCCCACGTCTGAGGCCATTGGCCTTCACAGGGTCCCCACGCTGTTGTGTTCTCATTGTTAGATGAAGTCCCGTCTGCCCTGGCCTAGTACTAAGGGCTACACTAACCTACTCTCGCTATGGGAGGAAAATAGACCAACCCTAAAGGGCAGTATGAGTAACACCTTCACTGCAAGCCCCTCACCCTAAGGTGAAACCAAAATCAAGACACTGCTACTGTGACTGCCAGGAGAACCTGACAACGGAAAAAAATGAGAAAGGGAATGCGCATAGCAGGGAGTCCCACACCCTCCTGGCCTCTAACACCCCTGATGCCTCCAAGCTGGGGTCTCTCTCCCCTTCTCTCCAGTGTGCTCCTTCACCTTGGAGCCATGGCACCCATTGCCTTTAATGAGGACTCCTGCGCTGGTTATTGGTGTGGTCACTACTGCCCTCCTTGGTGGTCCTGTCGGTCCCCCGTTGGTCCTTCCCACCATGGGGATATCTTGCAGCTCCTGACATCTCAGCCCCCGTCAGCCTCCCAGCCGGCCCTCCGATCCCCGTCGGACCTCTCTTTCTGCCGGGGGTTTCTTTGCGGTGCTGATTGCTGCGGCCGCTGCTTCTGCTGCTGCTGTTGCCGCCGTTGCCTCTGCCGCCACTTCTGCCACTGCCGCTTCCGCTGCTGCCACTTCTATCACAGCTGCCACTGTGCCCATGGCCACTGCCTGCTGCAGCCACATGCTGCAGTCTCCCGTGGCTCCTCTGCTCCTTGGCCCCCCTCCAGTGCCTTCAGGGGCACTTCTTATTTCCATCGGGTGGCGTCTCCCTGTGACGTCACCTGGCCCCAGCTGAATATAGGTGTGGGTGATGAATCGTGTGGGCACTTCCCCGCCATGCATTTTCCTGCTCTTCCTGGCCCCTGCAACAGGTAAGTGGTTGTTTTTTCTTCTTTCTGCCTGGGGTTTGCCTCTGACCTAGGCTTCCCCCTTTTCTGGGCCTGTGCCCCTGGGACACTGACCTAAGTAAATTAGGGTGGGAGGAGGGGCAGACAAGATTGGATGGGCTAGCAGATCTGCAGGGGGATCTGGCAGATCCAGGGGGAGGTTGGAGGGATCAGGGTGGTTTTAGTCGGTCTGTGTGGGGGAGAGGGGTTAGTGGGTCCATGTTGTCCATCCAAGGGTGGGAGGGGTTGGAAGAGTGCTGCCTCAGATGTGGAGTGAGTTGCAGGCCTTTCTTAGCCCTGGGGCTGTGCTCTGAATGTGTACAGATATTTGCTACCTATTCCTGATCTAACTTAGTTCACCTCACCTAAAGAGGTGAACTAAGTTAGTTCAGGCTGGCTATTTTTTTGCCTGATCTAATCGCCCTGAATGTCTGTACAGATAAGCACTTAATGCTAGCATTAGCTGGATTTCAGTAGAAGTTAAGTACATGCTTGAGTGCTTTGCTAAAATTTGGTCTTAGTAAAGTATTTTTCTTATGGAGCCTCTCACTCCACATTCTCCTGCTCTCCTAGGCTGCTTGCAGACATAGGGAGGGAAAAAAAGCACTTTAAACTCAGCATGCTTCTATGTCCAGACCAGCACATGCCCAGAAGAGGCAGCCTGTTAGTTGCACCCACCTTTCCCAATATTTGTATAGATCAGGCACTTTATTGGGCTTGTTTTAGCACTTTTATCTAATAACTAATTGAATCAGCTTTAAATCAAAGCGCCAAAAAGCCCTGCTGAAGCACCCGATCCACACAAAAGCTAAGGAGCCAAGTTAAAGTAATGTGCTGCTGCTCCTGGTCTGTTGGCACTTTTAATTATTATAGGCTTCAGCCTTGATATACTTAGTGCATACTCCAGCAAAAAGTCCATTGGCCTCATTGGAAGTCTTGATAGTATTAGGGTGATGTTAGGAGTCTTGTAATAATCAAAAGAGAAAGGAATTAATATTTTTCCTTGGTAACAGTCAAGGTAAGTTCCTATGATGTGCTCTAACTTGCGTGTTATCTTAGATTTTCAAGTCTACTTCTCTTGTATGGCAAGCCCTAACATTTTGGAAAATATTGGCAAAATATTCTTTTGCAGTTGGTCTAACTGTCATGAGATGAACAGTTGCATGTGAAAATGTGATCTAAGCAGGCTTTTGATGTAAATGAAATGATACTTCCAGTATTTTTGTCATAGCTGCCAAATATTTTTGGATAACTCCATAATATGTACTTCTTATCTGAACGAGTAAGTATTGAAGATGACAAATAGCACTGTAGGTTAAATATGAGCCATGTGGTGCTCAGATCCCCCATTTTAAATAGCACTTTAGGGTGCAGCCTCTAAATTGCTGGAAGGAGAAAGTGGTTATTTTCTTTTTGTTTTGCATGGTTTGTTGATTTTGTGTTATGTTGAATGGCATGTTATGTTAACATGTTATTTTTCATGTAGGTTTTTTATAATCAGTTCAAAGTTGCTGACAGCATAGAAATAGGTTCCCTTTTTAGCATATTAAGTCTAAATAAATAATAACTAAATGCATTTATTTAAGGGGATGAACTTTATATAGCACCACACAGGACTCTGCAAATGTACCATTGAATGTGATTATTTGCAGAAATTGCCCAAATGAGGTTTGCAACAGACTGTTGGCAAGATGAATATAGCAATATGTTTAGGTAGGATTTGATCCTAAATCTATTGAAGTCAACCAAAAAAAGCTCCTATTAATGTTATGGCAGAAGGCCACCTCTGTTCCTCCCAAAAAACTCTGCTCTGTGACAATTTGGTTAAGATGGGCCCTGCAGAGGGTACACACCTGACCCGATCTCTTCAGGTAACCTGAGCTGAATACATTCCTGAGGGAGGGGGGAAACCTGCTCCCTCTGCCTATATGACTGGCATCACATACCTGGGTGAGGGGCTTGGATCCCTGGGGAGTTAGGAACTGCCAGTCTGCCCAGCAACTAGCGATGCATTTCAAATCCAACAGGTGCTGGCCTCCATTGGACCAGGTAAATGAGGTCATAAGGGTTATATAAGTTAAGGACTGCCCAAGAGGAGGAGGCAGCAGCCATGAGGAAGACTCAGAGAGAGAGAAGAGCTGAACCATCTGAAACTTGCTCTCTCTCAAAACTCATGATCAATGAACTGGCTGCCTCCAGAGGAAATCTCAATCTGCCTCTGGATGATACTTGTGAGCAAGCTACCTGAGATCTAACTAGATATATAGCTTGCAGTAACTCAGATGGCTACCCAGACATGCCAGTTTGCTCTATGGGATTTCTCTGATAGTGCTCTAGCCTGTACCCTATTGCAACCCTACCCCTTGTAACTAATAAAGTTCTCCTTTGTACCTAGTGTGGGAGACTTATTGGGTGTGGGTCTAGATTGTGCCTTGGGGTCCCCTTAGTTCAGCTGACTAAGGGAGACCACTACTTGTGCTTCCAACTGAGGGAAGCACCCCCAAGTGCTTGAAGTGAGTCAAGTATCCTTGAGGGTTACTAGGCCTGTGTTTTCCAAGGTGCACAGAGCCAGAATAAAACCCAGCCCTGGGTGGTGGCAGTTTTTACCCCAGGCTAGCGGGTGTGCTCCAGGAAGGGGGTTGGCCAGATGTGAGGTGCCCCCAGGGAGGCACTGGGAGCCTGGAAGGTGGTCAAGCACAGTGAGGTGGATGGCTCAACACAGGAGCACCCCCTACTGGCCTGCCACAAATGTAAATTGTGAAAGAACAGATACATAATGTAGATGAGATTGCTTGCCTCCCATCTGCCTTCTCCAACATAATTTCTGTAGGAGCAGCCAGCAGAAATTACAGTAGCTAACATGCCATACTCCATCTTTTTATATGGTGTTAAGATGATGTATTTCATTTTTGGACTATTAGCCTTTGAAAGTCTCACCTCTTTATCTAAGTTACATAATAAAACCTATGCACGTCTCTGTACCTGTAAGGTGGATTTAGTCTCTCATTTCATTCACTGTTATCTGTCATCAGTGAATTATTGGGAATCTAAAGTTTTTCAAATGGCCAAGAGGAATCTTTGACTGTGAATTAGTGACATACATGCAGCAACAGGAATGTCATAGTGGAATTGATATTCAGAATGGCTCCAGATGCACAGAAACAGTGGTTACTTTTTTTAATACCCCGTTTATGTCTGAATTTGACAGTCAGTCAAGGATGAGAAATCACTGTGTTGATTAATGCCAAGTTTGGCATAGCTACTGTAGATGTTCTGTTTTCATTTAAGGGGGTGTTGTGCTTTAAGGATGTGGGCAGGTGTTCAGGTTCTGATTACAAGATTTGTCTGTGGATTGTTGAAAGGTCATTGTTTCCTAGGTTATGCAGTTCCCAAGCTTTCAGTACTGTATGAAACACAGTGAGGTCTACTCATCTCATGAAAGAATGAGAAAAGAATTCTAGCAATAAATTATTTATCAATATTTAACAGCTACATATGAAGACACTCTGGCTGTCAAAGAGTGTTTTTCATTGGGTTCCAAATATTACCTATAGGGCTTTTCATTTTTTAAGTCCATTACAAAGAATTAATTGCTAATCATTTAAATAAAAACTAGAAAACAGCATTGGACTTCAAAAAATAAACAGAGTGGACTGTCAAGTTTCACTGATTTCTATTCTCATGTAATACAGTTCTCAGTTACATGTACATGATGGCTAATGCTGAATTAGCATCAGAGCATTATCAAAGTTAATTTTCAATTAAAATCACGGCTACAGATGACTTTCAAATACTTAAGATAATAGTAATATGTTACAAAGGAACTCTAAACTTCAATAAAGGCTATTATTCTGTCAAGATCATAAATGCTATAATGCTTTTCCTTATTGTACAGACCCAACTAATGTTATCTTTTCTTTTGTGATCTCATGATTATACTGTAATGCAATGAACAGGGTACCACCCCTTAAAACCATTCAGGGAATGAAGCTGGAATAGAACTTTCTGAGCAGGGCACCTCCTATCCTTATGCTGCAGCTTCACGAGAGTTTAAGGAACTGTTTAGGACTTAGGCTGGATGCAGGTCATCCACAGCTTCATATCTAAGGAAGAGGTTCTTCACATGCTATGCTACTATAGCTGTAATCACTAAAGTCTGTATTTCCTTCTTATAAAGGAGAGGGGCAGCTGGTAGGGGAATGGGGATTTCTGTGAGGGCTTTAACGCTCTCAGACTTGTTCTCTCCCCCTGTTGGCAATGGCTTTAATTTGATGAACTTCTGGGAATACTGGAAGAGTTACCAGCAATAGTATAACTGAGTGGGAGCAAATGGGGCAGCCTTTCTGGAGAGGTGTAAAAGTAACCATGATTGCAGTGGTAGCTGACCACACCACTGGCATTACAGCACCCAGCAATGTCCCAGGCACCATGCAGTTGCCCCAGGCACAGACCTGCCCCACTATGCCTTTGGTTACTGGTTTCAAACAAGCTACAGAGGTGTAACAAGCAAGGTCTGCACTGTGGGGTGGTGGATAGTACTCATGCAGGGAACTCCAAAGTAGTCCCTGGCTGTGCTGCTGCTGCTGCTTCCACTGCTGACTGCTCTGCCCACCCCAGCTCTTGCTCTCAAAGCAGTATCAGCATCAGCATCAGCAGGGTGTCCATGCCCTGGTTGCTGCTGCTACAGCACAATAGGACTGTTCTTGCTGCTGAGGCAGGGACTTTGTAGAAGTGAGGGGTCATTCAGGTGCTCCTCTTAGGTGATCCTTCAGGGCTGATGCCCATCTCACCCACCCCTAGTTACATTACTGATGAGTTGCATTAATAAATCCATTCTGTTTTAAGCTTAAGGAGGCGATACTCAGGGCCCAAGGGGTGACCATCCCAACAAGAAGCAAGGGGGGCAGGAGTGCCCAAAAGCCTCCCTGGCTCACCAAGGGTGTCCAGGAATGCCTGATTGCCAAAAAGGAGGCATACACCCAGTAGAAGGGGGGTGCTATCTCCAAAGAGGAGTATACCTCCTCTGCTCGGGCCTGTAGGGGGGCTGTCAGGAAAGCTAAGGTGGACATAGAGCTAGGACTAGCGTCCAAGATCAAAGATAATAAAAAGTCCTTTTTCAAATATATAGGGAGGATGA
>NW_017728909.1:37583894-37614573 GCF_001723895.1 Crocodylus porosus
CTTTAAGAAGAGGCTTGATGCCTACCTGGCTGGAGTCATTTGAGCCCAGTTTTTCTCCTGCCCAGGAAGGGGGTCGGACTTGAAGATCTACAAGGTCCCTTCCGACCCTATTTCTATGATTCTATGATTCTATTATACATCACACTGATCCTGTAATCTAAGCCATGCAAGTGAACCATGAACCAGGGAGGAAGGATAGCACAGTAGTTAGTGCAGTAGTTTAGGATTCAATACACATGGCTTCATTTCCTGCTCTGTCACAGACTTCCAGTGAGACCTTGGTCCAGTCACATAGGCCTAGATCTTTGAAGGTCCCCTAACTGTCATGGATTTCAATTTGGTGTTTGAATAAGAATTAGGTACCTGAATACCTTTGAATATCTGGGTATTCTACATTCAAGACTACTCACCAGCTTCTATAAAATGGAGATACACCCTCTGTTCAAGGGTACATACATTAAAAGTTGAAAGGTACTCAGACACAGTAAGAATACAGGGCATACCTTGGAAGACAGACAGGTTATGTCTTAGAGGCATCTCCCTGAAGCCAGCAGGATTCCACTTAACCCAATCCTTGTCCACATGATCCCACATGTATTGGATGGGGGCTCACAGTGGCATTAAAATAATGTAGGGAATTCTTTCTTTGTGAAACACTCGACACCATAGAATACAGCACACTTGTTCTCTGTCTGGAAATGTACAATTTCTGATCGAGTTGTAAAATGATCCATTTGCATTAAGAGACTGTGTGACTGAATTCACATTTTAAACAGCTCCTTTGGGGGTTTTTTAAATTGTCTGTCTGCACGTTAGGGAAATATGAATAAGAGATGAAGTGAGATCATTTGCAGAAAGAATTAATACTAGACGAGAGATCATTTGCAGGGAGAATTAATACTAAAGGATCTAAAAATATTTTTAAAAGGCTTTGGGAATAATCCCATCTTTTCAATAAGAAGATATTTCTTTTAATAGCTTCAAAATAGTAAATTTTAATTAATTTACTAAAAGAATGAGGAAGAGGTTATGAAAAATGAATGCATTTCATTTAGCGCTGCTGTGGCTCCTTCCCATTAGAAGCTCATCTGTTGCATTGTCAGTTCTGATGATCACCTACATTTGAGAGCATGACTGTATTTTTGGATACATTCTGGATGAAACCTGTTTAAGTAATCTTTAAATGTGTACAGTGTTACTCTATCATGTTATTAATTGAGTTATTGTGTAGATTCTGTCTACACCAGCCAGTTAACAGCACCAATATACAGGAGAATAACACCTTTCCTTTCCTTTAGTAAAGGTTCACTGAAAACAAGAGTGCATGTGTTAATAATAATCTCTATCACTAGTGCAAAAATGAACAGGGTGGACCATGCACCATAAAGAAGTGAATTCTAGAAGGAATTCCAGTTCATTCCTAATGTAACAAAACTCATCATTTTTATATCATTGTCTGTCAATGGATCTTGAATATAAATTGTAATTGAAGAAAGGGTTTCATACTTTCAGCAGCTGCAATTGATTGTCATACAATTAAGGGTCAAATTCTAATCATGTTATATTGACTCTTTTCCTCAGTTTTCCTGGGCTGCAATGGTATGAGCTGGAAAGGAAACAAATCCATTTTAACATCAGTGGGACTTGAAATTTAAGTATATTGATTACTGACTCTACTGATTAATTTAAATTTGAATTGGGACCTATATCAGACGACCTCAATGAAAGAAGTCCTGTTTATATAAATGGGACTTTGTGGACTCTGGATGCATCTACATAAGATGCGACAAGTGTAGTAGACTAATTTTACTGTGTGCACATTAGGATCACCTAAATCATGTACACTGGTGCTAATACGCAGTAGCACTGATTGCAGCACATCAATACATGTGCAGATGTGCCCAATGTTTACTAACCCCCAATGCTGCAGATGTATCTATTATTTTGTTCATTTAGTTATTTATTTATATTTTAAAATGTTAAAAAGCCAACATTAGTCTGAGGCTCCAGCCATGATATTATTAATAACACAGTAAAGTTCCAGTAGTAATGAGATATTTTCAATGAGGACTTATGCACATATGTCAACACCCTGCCAATACTTTAAGATAGGAACAGAAGGTACACATAAACCAGCTTAAGTGATCAGAAACTGGTTTAAACCTGTAACAGAACAGATGCTCAGTGCACATAAACCAGCTTTAAAATGGCCGGGACTGGTTTAAGATAAACCTGGCTGAATGTAGTATCAGAATTAACTAATTTGGGTCAAGCCAGTTTATGACATTTCTGTCCCAGACCCCTTCCTGGTTCAAGTTAAATCTCAGTCCCCCAGCATGCTCTCCAGGGCTGGCCTGGGCTATCTGCTCCAGCAGAGAAGTGTTGTGGGGGAGAAGACAGGGACTCCTCCCTTCCCCCCCCGCCCACCATACTGAAGTACCCTCAAGTGCCAGCCAGCCGAGTCAGCATCTACACATGTGTTACTGTACATGAAAAAACTCTGCAGCAGGGTAGTATTTGTATTTACAAGTACTGCTCTGCTTTAGAGTTTATTAATTTCCTGCACCCTAATAGGGGCGCACATGTAGATTCTGAGACATTTACTGTGGCACTAATTAGTCAGTTTTGCAGTAAGTGTCTCAGGTAGATGTGCCCCTTTTGAGTCTTTCATATTTGTGGGGATCATGTTCTCAGCTATTAGAAAAAGTCAGTCCAACAGATGGTGTTTCATATTTGTAATCCTGACTCACGTTATTGATCCAGGATCAATAAATATCACCTTTGAATCACCACTTCTATTATAACTTACACTGATAGAGCTGAAGCCAAAATCTGAACCCTGAACAAAATTTCTCCCTCTCTTTAAAATGCCCTGTATTTAGGATACCTTAAAAACTGGACACCTTCATTATTACAGGGGTGTTTTGTAGCAATTCTAGCTATTAAGGTTAATCTGCATTTCCATTATAATAATCTATTTTCAATTGTTACAACTTTGCTAAAACCTAGTTTCCTTAGGCTAGAATTTTCCTCACTGGGTGCCAGCCCAGGCTGAATATATATAAGAATAGTAGAACTGATCTGAAAACAAGGTTGAATTAAAATATATTGTTTTTCCCCTGTTAGAGAATTTCAAAGAAATTGTCTCAATAATTCTGTAAGTCTCTCACGCTTTGCAACAGGGAGTTGAGATTTGCTGGGGGATGGTGGATCTTTGTGCCAAGGATATGTCGTTTTTCTATTTGTGTTGTAGTACATAAGAATTTGGCAAAATTATAAACCTTTGAAAAGCAGCAGCCTGAACGAAATGGCTAGAGACATGCTTAATCCTTGTCACTAATTTCTCTATATATTTTGCTTAGATATGGCATGCTCCAGCTCAGAGTTGCAATTCCGCTAGGTCTAGGCTACTGCAAGTTATGGTGGGTCCCCGTCAGAGAATTAGAAATAAAAGCAAGTGAACTGTTTGTCCAGTGCTCTCAAGACATGTCTGTTACTACCACCCTGAAGACCCCAGGACCACTGCTAGTGAAAATAAACTCCATTTACTCATTCATACTGAACATGTTTCTGAGCCCAGAATTAGGCAGTAGATATAGCATAGAGTGGTCCTGGGTGCATGCCTCCAAGTTCAGGACTGCTCTAGTTCCCATCATAGGCATTTGCAGACTGGGAGCAAGTGAGTGTCACTTATTTTCTTTGTAGAAGTCCTCAGCTGGAGAAGGAGGCAACCTAGACATGCCACAATACCATCCTGAGGAAACCAGGCTATGAGGAGGAGGAAACTACATCATGTAAAAACAGCAGGGCCAAGAGGTAGATTACAAAAAGAGCCTTTGGGGATGAAAAGATTGTTAAAAAAGCCAGGGTGTTTTACTGAGGTGGGAGACTGAGACTGGATGAGATGCCCAAGGAAGAACAGATTAGACAAAGAGTTAGGAGGGTTGGAATTAGACCTGGCTGGGAAAGAGATGGGGATGTCAGACTTGGGATCAGTCTGGATGGAAAAGCTATCAATGACTTGGTAAGGTGAGTGGACCTTGAATGAGAAGGCTGAGGAATGGAAATGGGAGCAACTTGAATGAGAAGAATGGACCTGGAAGGGATTTTCATATGTGGGAAATGAACAGTAATGGGCATGTGATATTCTTTTAATGTAGGAGTGTGTGAGTATGTATAATATTTTTATGTTATTAAACCTACCATTTAAGACAACCCCCCATACAATTAGGTTATATACATGGAAAATTTATAAATGTGCTATAATTTTCCAGGGACAGAACCTGGAAGTTTGCCTTGAATTTTTCCCTTTCCCACTGCTACAGCAGGGAAAATAAGTCTGGGAGATCAGGTGGCCCCCTTTGCTTTCTGTTTCCCCGCAACTCTTTCCCCTGGCAGCCCCTTCTCCATCTCCTTACTGTCAAACTCCTTTTTTCTTGAGCATTTGGAAATGAAAAGCAAATTTGAAATGATGACCTTAAAATTAATTATGATTGTAGCAATTTGCATATAGGACCCATGCAGTTAATTTATCCCGAGTTGATGTATATTACCTTTTATTTTTTGAAATTGCTGCAAGATTTAGCACAGGTACTCCATAGACACACTTATGAGTAGTGCTTTAGCACCTACTTACATGTAGTACAAACTAAACATAATATTTGTCTAAAGCCTTTGCTCATGATTTACCACATAACTCACCGGGCTAGACCCCACCCGAGTCAACAGCATTTCAAGCCATGGTGACTCCATAGCTCAGCTCTGCTCAGTACATGCACGTAATGCAGACACCCTCCAGAAAGGATCCATGTGCTAATTATCCCCCACTCATGACTGGGACCAGGTGTTCTTGTCACAAGTTCTGGGATGCTCCAAACATTTATATGCAGGTGAGGCACAGGGCAAGTTGGTTCAGCTTCACCTCATGGAGGGTGGGGGCCACACTAATTATATGTGTCAGGCTGATAGAGGGGGCATCAGATGGATTCTGGGTGAACTATATGAAATGTCATGGCTCACCATGACTTTAAAAAGAATCAGTGCTGAGGGGGATTGCACTATAGCCTCTATCACATGTTTCATTGAGATATATTGCACTAATCTATCTTTGTGGTAAGTTCCTACCAGCATCTCAGCTGTTTGGCTAAGATCAAGCATTTTTCACACTAAGGGGAAGGAATTAGGATTGGTTCTGGGCCCTCCTGGTGCTGGGTTGGTATTGCAGCGTCCCTAGGCCTGGTGCCAACTCCCTGTAGTGGGAACACCTGCCTGCTTCTGTTTTTTTAAGAGCCCAGCAAAAAGGTTCCTATCAGCATGTTTGCAGTGTAGCCGTGTGTTTTACAATCTCGGTCAGTGTTAGCTCTATTTAATCAACTTCATATTTGGTTTCTATTGCTGACCATAGTTTAATGATAAACTTTTGTTTATCATTAAAGTTTTAATGTTAACCTTTTCACTGAAGCTTAATGATAAACAATTTATTTAGTGGAGTTTCCTTGTATGGGATTATACAGCGTGGGGCTTTTTTCCCCATGCCAATTGGGGGTAAAAAGCTCAACTGTATTTGAGTGATTACTGTAATTTCCTTCCTCTTTACCTCTCTTTCTCCAGGAGCTATATTTTTTAATGAAACATAATCAAATAAAAACATGATTCCAGAATGAAGAACAAGAAATAAAATCAATTCTCAGCATTGTGTTAGCAATGGAAAGTGACAGTTATGTTACCATAGAGACAGAAGCAAGCGAATGAGCTACTCACACTGCATGCCAATTAACAAATCCAACGCCTTGACATGACTTTTAGTTGCTGTAGCAACCATTTTTATACTAATGGTTCAGGTTATCAAAATGAATTACAAATGGTATCTAAGGAGCTGTAATTCTTGCAGTTCCATTAATGTAATTGTTCTTTTTTTTTTCAATTGCTTGTCCATAGTTTGAACATATATCCTGGGTTGTGTATCTTGAAACTTAGAGACCAAATCCCAATCTGGGTAATACTTGCATAAATCAAAGTAACTGTGATGGCTTCCATTTTGTCACTCTGGATTGGCAATGGCATTCTGGGCAGGATCTGGTACTGTCTGAGGAGATATTGGTTATTAACATGCATGTCACCATGGTTTCATGCAGAGACAAGTCATAACAGCTAATGCACTTCTTCAAGGACTAAATCATCAGTCTGATGTAAAATTTACTTAACTCATTTTGGTTCAGATGCCTATGTGCACTGTGTCCTGCTTACATCCCTTACACTAGTGGTATAAGTAATATAGCAGGGTCTTAATGTGCAGGAGAACCTGAGCTATAATATATTAAATGATAATTTTACATTAGGTTTTAAAATTTCAGTGGTCTAAAGGGACTTCATGTAAATAACAGTCTTGCCCTATATTGGTAATATTGTTACTATCAATATTTCTATTATCACAAAGAGTATCTTGTGCTGAATACAAAGCATATAATGGAAGTCCTTCTTTACTTCTCATACATATGAGAAAGACCCGGGGGGTAGGGTCGGGGATGGGGAGGGGTAGGGTTGCTTAGTTTATTTGCCATCAGTTGTCTTTTACTCTAATATCGACTTGTAAGACACTTGTATGAAGTGATTAACTATTTCACAGAGAAACTGCAATTAAGGACGTCAATGCTCTCTTAGGACATTCTTATCTGTCTCCCTGCCAGAGTAGGATTCTGATTGAAGTACTTATTTTCTGGATCAATTTGGTCTGAAACATCTCAGCCAATGAAACTTCCACCAGTTTTATTTGGAAGCATTCCACAATCTGAGAGATCTCATATGGGGCCAAGAATCACTTCCTATTGCAGGAAGATTGGCAAGAGGTGGGCCTGGAAGAAGCAAACTTGCACCAGGTTCCTCTCAATGAGGAATCTTATTCTGTGGGATGAGGGCATTATGGATTTTATCCATAGTTCCTATGTATTCCTTCACTCTTTGTGGATCTTGGCAGTCTACCAGGATTCCCTCCTTTTCCCCTCAGTTCAGTGCAAGCAGAGATTCATTAGTTTTTCCTATGCATTGTTGGCACCTTTAAGTTTCTCAGCATGGAGCTGCCTTACAAAAGTTAATGCAGGAGCATATGTTTCAGGAGAAAGAGCTCGATAATTTACACTAGAACAATTAGCCATGACATCAATCTGTATCAAAACATTTGACTGAAAGGAAGATTGATTCCTATTGACTAAGTACTTAACACATCTTTCACTCTGTGAAGTCTTATTCTGATGCATTTTCTATGACAGAATCACCTCCAACTGTGCAGTAGCTGTTTCCTCCTTGACAGAAGCATGATTGTTGTACTGTTCTGAACAAATCTGGCTGGTTGAGTCCTTTCTTCCTATCTATGTCTTTTCTTCCGTTGCCATTTTATGGCAACCCTGGGCAATGAAAAAGGAAAGGTCCAACACAAGGGAAACCTTTGGATAATACAGCATGAGCATTTACCAAGTAGAATTCAGAACCACTCATGTATGCATGGTACTTTGCATATGAAAAGTTGAGCAATATACATTGTATTTATGTACGTTACTGAGACGTGTGAAAAATGCCATGTTCTCCAAGTTGTGACCTTAACATACATTCATTATAACTAATGTTGTTTTAATGCATGACCCTTGAACCCCATCTATTCTAGAGGGCTGAATCACTGAGAAATTAAATGGTGCAGTGAAGTGTGGCTAGCCCTCTTTGTGGTTCACTGGTTCAGTCTGCTCACAATAGCCAGCCTGTTTTCTGTAAAGAGGATAATTATGTGCTGTTGCCAACTTACATGTTTCCTTTTCTTGCATGTGGCCCAGGAGGGGTCAAGGTCAGGGTCCAAAGAGAAAACATGCCTGCAGGTCCCTCCTCCTTAACCTGCCAGCTGCTTTATCAGTTCTTCGTAGCTCTGTATTCTTTCAGTGATGCTCCTTTATTGCATTATCTTTTTCAGCTCTTAAGAGTCCAGGAGATGCAGCTGAGGTAACTGCCTCACCATGACAACAAAGGTGCAAAAATTCAGCTATTGACTATGAACCTAGGGTATGTCTTGTCACAGCACAACATAGGCTATGTTAGAGAAATCCAAGTTATTACTTTGGTACCAAAAGTAGTCTAGCTCAGCAGCTGACAACCTTTTTTGGGCTGCAGGCCAAAGTGACCGAGTTGTCTTAAGGTAGAAAGGAGGGTGCTAGGACCGAGCTGCCACTGCCACTTTTTTCCCAACAGAGACACAAGGAAAGCACCTGAAGTCTGCATTTTTCCATGTGCTGGCAGGGGAAGGCAGCTGCCACTAAAGCCCCCTGCCACTGAATGCCACCAAAGTCACATTATGGTGGGCCAGATCAAATGGCTTTGCATGCCTTAGCTTGCCAACCCATTCTACTATGGTACTTCTCCCTGCTCTGCCTTAGACTAATATACCTTTCTTAGCAGTGTTGGCATACTGCTGAGTAGACAAACCCTTGGTTACATGAATATATTTGCAGATGTGTCGGTAGCAGGGTTGCAGTCTCAGAAAACCATTTGATAGGCATATGGTGAACCAGGGATGAAAATAAAAAGGTCAGCAACTCTTTTGAGGGGATGTGAAAAATAGCTTTAAAATAATGATATCTGACTGCTGGATAGATTTTTCAAAGGATCTTACAACAGAACTTAGTCTGTTGTTCATTTTAGAGGTGGAGAAAGAAAGGCACAGAGAAGTTAAGTGAATTGTTCAGGTCCCCAGTGAACCAATTGCAGAATTGGGAAGAGAAACAAGTGCCATGCCAGTGTCCTAATGATTAGGCAATACTGACTCTGATGTAGTGGTATGTGTTGTCTCCACTAATCCCACAGTACTTGCACCTGTGGCCTTGTCATGTGTTTGCTGATTAATTGGTTTGTATGTTTTCTATGAGCAGAATAGCCATTGTGTACATACCCTGACATACACTATTACTGTGTATTTTAAAGAGGATCTTCTTTTAATATAATATTTACAAAGCTGTTTTGTTGCCTGCAAGATCTTTACTTGGGGCTGAATAGATCAGGAGGTGAACACTAGGCAGAGTTAAAACCATCCAGGCACTATCTTGGTTGCTGTTTGATTAGCATGAAATTAGTTGTATAAGGTTTGATGAGTAAACGACAGAGTTATTTAATGCAACTTCCTACATAGATTCAGGATTTGCTGTTCCTAAAGCATCCCAGATAGATGCCTACCCAAATTCTTGCTAAAAATTAAAGGTGCATTAGTATATCGGTTCATATCAGCATTGATAAAAGGAAAATTGACATTATCAACAATCAGAATTTTTTGCCCAATGTGGCTGATAATGTCACTGATAAATGCCACAGCAGGTGCAGCATGCATGTGGCTGGGAATGCAGTCTGGCAGCTTGGACAGCAGCATCTGTGGGGGGAAGGTGCATGGGTGAGGGAAAGGGCATGGGGGACCCACATTAAGGCCCCCATGATGGGGCTGGGAGCTGTGCTGACCTGTTTTCAGTGATGGGGGCTGGGCCAGGGCTGTGCTTGGGGTAGGAGGAAGCGGGGCGGGTGGTAGCAGGGGCTACGGGGGGCTACAGTCAATTTTGGCCTGGCTGTAGCCCCCACATAGTCCCTCCTCCCAGCACCTCCTGCACTGCCCCACCCCCACCCATTTTGAGTGCAGCCCTGGCCCAGCCCCTCCACCTGGAAGAGGCCAGTGCAGCCCCCAGCCCCAACCCTCAGTGGGCAGCCTGCCCCCCACAATGCACAAATCCATGGGCACGTGCCCCCCCTTTACCTCCCACCCACTCCAGACGAGCCAACCATGGCTCTGTCCCACACCCCACCCTACCCCGGCTAGGCAGCAACTGCCCCAGCCTCTACACCACTTCTTCCCTCTCCATGGGGGCCTCAATCTGCCTCCCCCACACACCCCTTCCATCCACACACCCCTTCCATCCAACATACTTACCAGCTAGATGCTGCTCTCCAAGTCCCAGGTATCAGCCAAAAAATCTTTATTGATGCACTCCTACTAAAAATCTCCATTGGAAGAGATTTATCAACTTTCCAAAGAAATTTCACACCTGGAATAGTCAGAGTTGTGTGTTCTGAGAGCTGACATTGAAGGCTGGTTAGGAGCATGATGAGACTGCACTGGTAGAAAATGCTAATGCTTTCTGTCCACATTGAACAAGTGTAGGTGGAGGCAGATATTAAATGGAAGATTTTAACAAAACTTTTTTGGAGCTGAAGCAATTATGAAAACAGGTTCTCAAGACAGATGTGAAATCAATGGATATTGGATGCAATTACTGAAAAGAATGGGGTGGAACATGACATCTTCCACTGCTCTTCCAATTTCTGGGTCCTGATGTGCCACTCAGTGCAGGATCACTGGCACTGTGCAGGAACACAATGAGCCCGTATTATAAATAGAAGGGCAATTAAGCCCATTTATTTTCATCCCTGTTCTTTTGTAAACCTCATTTTCTATGCATAACTACTTCAGCTTTTGTGCAGGGACAATGTGAAGGGTATGATTCTGGTGATAGCGTTGCAGATCAGTAGAAACCACTTAGCTGGCTGCTGAAAGTTTCTTGTACATGGGGACAATTCCTAAGCCATTCCTATTTAGTAACCAAGGGATGGGGTATTGCTGGAAAATATATGGCATAGCTAGAGCTCCTGTTTGATCTGACTGCCAGGATGTCAATATGGAACTTTCACCAGCCATGGCAAGTTGCTTTAATTTACTATAAGGACTGGACTGATTGATGCCTGGAAGACTGTGGGTCCTGTTGAGATGGTTTAAAGACCCTTTTGCACCACCTGCTTCAACCACTCAAACTGCCTGAGTGCCCTTTGACTCAGCTCAAGAACTCAGCACGGTGCTCCATCAATTTGTCCCAGCATGGAAAGTGTTGAAAATCCCCTAGGATTTGGGTACCTAGCTGGGCTCAAAACCAATAATCACAACTCAGCTCCTCACAGGATTGCATTCTTGATTGTAGCATGAAATTTATAACTTGGCTTCACTCCTTCAGTCATACAAATATTAGATATTAGTACATTCAAAATATTCCCCTTGGTGCTGGAGAAAAAAGGCAGCACAGGCCAGAGACCTGACTGAGTTAAAGACATTCACTATTACAGCCAAGCAGATGAGCATATGCTAATGATTAACTTAGTTGGTTTTGAAAATAAATACCTGTGGCGGCGAGATGCCCCCACAGGCTCCTGAAGGGGAGGAGGCAGACCTCGTGGGCCCCAAGCCACATAAGCACCCCCCCCACCAGGGAAACTTACCTCCAGGGGCTCAGCCAGAGCTGGAAGAGGAGCCGCGGCCACAGCCGCATGAGCTGGCATTACACTGGCTGTTTAATCAGCTGTTCCCCAGGTGGGGAACAGCAGAGCCAATCATAGCAGCTGGAGCAGCCACCACGGGAAGATTTAAGAACCCCACTGGAACCCAGCTGAAGTGTGGAGAAGGACCACACCGATGTGGAGCACGCTCAGCATGGTGAGGCTCCCGGTGTGAGCAGGAGCGCAGCAGCTGGCTCAGTGATAGCATCCAGAGCCAAGGGAAGCTGAGCCCCTGTAGAAGACTGAGAGGGGGGAGGCAGTTCCACCACCTCTCCACCCCCCCTTCCATTGGTCTACTTGGTACAGAGCTTTGGAAGGCGTCCCACCCAGAGGTGGCAAGGAGGACACCAGCTGATGGAAGCCTAGCTCTTCAGCATCCAAGGTAGAGATGCTAGCTGTCATGACAACTGGGCTAGCCCACCAGAACCCACACCAACACTAGTCTCCGTCACAAAAGGAGTTGACGGGGCACGGCTGATCTAAGCAGGCGGCACTTATTTGGTGGCGAGTGGACAGGGTGTAGGGGAGATGGAGCCCTGTGGAACATTGTGTCAAAACCATGAGTACTACCATCCCCGGGGTCCCCCAGGAACAAAATCTCCACTGAACCCCTCCCTTTCATTCAGTATCACCAAGTCGTAGCAGAGGAGTTGAGGGGAGGGGCCCCATGTCAGATGGACAATACGGCTCCCGATATAAACCCCACCTTTGGCGCTGCCACAATACCCAATTGAGTCAAGGTCACAGGTATTTTGTCCATGAAAAGGTCACCAAATGTGACCTGTTTTTCATGAGATGATAGTGGACAGAGACATAAGTGGGCAGTTCTGTACCCTGGGAAGAGGTAGTGAATGGGGTTGTGGCCATACCCAGGCTGAGGATGGCAACATAGTGGCCAGAAAAACAGTGGCGGTAGCTACTGTTTTTGTGCCCCCCTATGTCAGTGTCATAGCACAGTGCCCCAGTCAGCCTCTCCAAGTTATGCTACTGAACAGGAATATTGTAAGAGCCAGTCTTTAAATACTGCACCTTGATCTATGCAGAAATGATGCAGTGGATCATTTTGAACCTTGACATGAGAAATTTAAAGATATAATTTTGACTGCTTGATTTGACACTGCACAAACCCTAGTTTAATATTTCACATATCCTTCCTGGCACCATGAAAATATGGAAAAGGAAAGATATGCAGAAGTACCCAGTGTAAAATAACACAACTCATATCATGGTTATGAAACTTAAGGAATGGAATTTTCCTTTTGGATGTTTTTCAATCTCATATTTTCAAGGCTTTAAAGGAAACATATTATTCTGTCTGTCTGGTGACATTTTAAAGGCACTTACAGAAAGGCATTTAAAAAAAAGGCACATAGTTGTAACTTTTATAATAAAGTACACCACCAGCTACTCAGCATTTTTGCTCATGTGGCATCATTTAGACCTCTCTTGATGTAAACTATTTTATTATTATTAATTATCTTTAAATAGTTTAACTAAGAGGTAGATATCTTCACCCTTATTTAGACAAAGATAAACAGTGGAGCACAGAGATTCACTTGAGTTCATGAGGTAAGTTAATAGCATGTAAGAACAAAACCGATGGGCCTGCTTTTCAGTCTCCTGGCTAGATAACCACTAGATAACATTCCTTCCTTTACAATTAGCAGATTTTAAACGTAGCTCTGCTTTGCTTTAGTTTCAATACTCCTAAAAAAATTAGCCAGAAACTATTTTTTCTTTTTTCTTCCAAAAATTTTATTACATGTTTTTGAAAAGAGAAATTGGAGAGTTCAAAGTTCTCTAAGGGTAAATATTAATCAGTACTGAGATTTGTGGGCATATTTCTCAGACACCTTTCAAAATTTAGCTCTTATAGATTCATAGACTCATAGTCGGAAGGGACCTCAGTGGGCCATCTAGTCCTAATCCCTGCCCCTGGCAGGCAAGAAAAGATTCACCAACCCTGGGGTCATGTGATCCCAGCCAGGTGCCTGTCCAGTCTCCTCCTGAAGACCCCCAAGGATGGGGTGTGCACCACCTCCCTTGGGAGCCCATTCCAGATTCTGGCAACCCTGACCACGAGGAACTTTCTCCTAATGACCAGTCTAAACCTTCTCTCTAGTAGCTTATGGCCATTGTTCCTTGTCATTCCAGGGGGTGCCCTGGTGAACAGATCGTCACCTACTTCATGTTGCTCTCCCCTTATGAATTTGTATGCCGCCACAAGGTCCCCTCTCAGCCTTCTCTTGGAGAAGCTGAAGAGTTAAGGTCCCTTAGCTTTTCCTTGTAGGGCCTTCCCTGCAGGCCTCTAATTAGGCGAGTGGCCCTTGTTTGGATGCTCTCCAGGTTGTTTGCATCATTTCAACTGTGGTGTCTAGAACTGGACACAGTACTCCAGCTGCAGCCTGACCAGTGCTGTATGCGGGGGGGAGAATAACTTCCCTGGACCTGTTTGTGAAGCACCTATGGATGGACAACAAGGTGCGATTGGCTCTGCCAACTTCATCACATTGGTGACTCACGTTCATCCTGGAGTCAACAGTGACTCCAAGATCTTTTTCTGCCTGAGAAGGTTGTCCCCCAGCCTGTAGGTATGGGGGCAGCTCTTCCTCCCTAGATAAAGCACCTTGCACCTTATACTCAATAGCTGTTTTGGGAAAATGAGTTTTCCCAAATATTTGAACTAGAAATCAAAAGCATGGCTATCTATGCTATTTCAGTGTATTATGCATTTATTAGGACTGAGTTATCATAGAGCTTTGCATTGAAAAGACCAAAACAAGCGTATTATATGAAACCTGTTCTATTCAGTATGGAAGACTGTTTTCAGGGTATAAGGGATACAAATATTGTTTACAGTGAATTTGCAGGTCTTCTATGTATATTGCTTAGAGCTCTGGAAGAATTAGATTTGAGAAGTGCATAGAGGAGCTATAGGCTACTGCAGAAATTGGATGTTGTTTTAAAGGCTTGATTCTTCATGGTGTTGAGCACTGTGGCTATGATCCAGTAAAGTACATAAGCATATAAATAGATATATATTTAATCTCAGTGGCATGAATTAAAATACTTGCATACTTAAAGTTAAAGCGCTGTATCTGCCTGAGTGTTCTGCTTTATAAGGGACAGGATATTTGTCCCATTGCAGAAATCAGCTTTAACTATGTGGCTACTCACAGAAGTCAACATAGTTGCTTCTGATTTACACAATTGACCTGAAATAAAAAATAAATAAATTGGTTTGCTGTAGTTCTCTGTGCAGTTATTTTATACAGTAGATGGAGGGCCCTAAAGGCAGTGATCCTCAATTAGGGTACTGGGGCATGTTGGGGTGCCATCAGGTCCTTTCAAGGGAGCCATGAGGTGTGAAGAGATAAGCAGATAATATAAACAGATATGTCAGGATCAGGCTTGTCCCAACCCAGATGATTGCCCAGCCTTATGTAAGGAACTAAGCACTGTAACATATAAATTCATGTTTGAAATTGGGTGCCACTTAATTCATAAAAGGTATGGAGGGGTGCCTTGAGTCCAAAAAGGGGTTCCTCAAGTGCAGTAAAGGGTGCCTTGAGTCTAGAAAGGCTGAGAACCACTGAATTAAAGTGTTACTGATTGACATTAGTACAGAGCCAGATTTTGTCATATTAAATCTTGTAACTAATTAAAATACAAGGTAAACACCTATAGGTATAAAACCATACTAGCATTGTTTCTTTCCAATATTTTTTGCTTTTGTATTTTTGCTTTTTCCCCTGTTCATTTGGTTTGTTTGGGCTATATGAATACAGCATAAGACTATTTCAAGATAAGGTTTTATACAGACGGACATAAATAATATGTCCTCTTAGCTACTCTAACATTTATGCTACATATCAAATGGACAGACACATAAATAATTGTGTTATGCCTCTACCAATGATTTTGAGTACATACATTTTTGCACATTGAAAGCTACACATTGTGTTGAAAGGGCCATTCCTGCAAAAACTTATACATGTGAGCACCATTACCTAAGTGAATAGTCCCAAAAGGACACACTCATGTGGAAATGTTTTCTTGAAATTACAGGGATTAAGGTCAGGAGGGACTATTAGATCATCCAGTTTGACCTCCTACATATCACAGGCTATTAAGGGTATGTCTACGCTGCTTCCCCAGTACTCCCAAGAGTGACACCCATTAACACACCCCACCACCCCCACTACATACTTGCTAAAACAGAAACTAAGCTGGTGAAACTGCGGTGAATCCATCCCCTGCCACTGCTTTCAAGATCTATCTGAATAGAATAGATCAATCTTGAAAATGGTGGCTGGGGTTTCTTCCATGCAGTTTCATTGTGTCATTTGGAGTTTGGTGTATGATGAGTGGGAGAAGATATGTATGAACAAAACACTCCTGGAGCTTTGGGAGGTGGCGTAGACATAAGCTAAGGCTTACACAGATATCTCTACACAGCACCCAGGGTGGATACAGGGAAGGCAGTGGAGGGGAAGAGTGCAGTGATGCAGTTCCCCCCTTCTCCCCCCCACCCACCCACACACACATTCTTTGGTTCTTGCTCCTCCCAAACTTTAAAAGTAACTGCCTGGGAAGGGAAGCAAGGACACTCTTCCAGAGAGACAGATTGCATGTTTGAAAGAGCCACTCAGGTACCATGTGAAGAATTGCTGCAGTACAGAAGGAAAACCCGCATGAATTGCACACAGCTGGTTATGACATATCACTCCTCCCACGAACCCATACCAAAAATCCTCAAACAACTGTAATCCATACCAGAAGGAGATGTAATTCTTAAAGACATCTTCCCAGAACCACTCATCCTAGCCTTCAAACAAGTACCAAACCTTGCTAACCTCATCACATGAAGCAAACTTCCTATGGCCCAGAACACACTGAATGAATCCACACCATGCCATGACAAGAAATGCAAAACCTGCCAAAACATGTCCACCACGCCCACAATTACTACATCCCACAACAGAATCATCACCATTTCTGGATCTTACAGCTGCACCTCCAGAAATGTAATATATTTCATCCAATGCACCAAATGCCCTGATGGAAAATATACATAGGAGAGACCAAACAACAACTGTGCACCAGAATGAATGTGCACCAAAAATCTATCAAAGACAAGAACACCTAATTACCTATAAGGGCACATTTCTCACAAGAAAACCACTCTGTCTTCAATCTCTCAGTTCTAATCCTGAATGGGAATTTACAAAACACTTTTCACAGATGAACCTATGAACTTCACTTCATCAGCCTCTTGGATACAAAAAAATCATGGACTAAATATAGACACTGGATTTATGACATACTATAAACTGCTTGACATCTGACTCCCCAGGTGCCTTTCCACTCTTTACCTGCTACATTCATCCCTCTTCTCCCACCCTCCCCACTGCCTCACAGCCTCTCTCTCACCCCCTGATGCTTCAATTTACATCTTAACTGACTGCCTTTCTTGCATTCATACCAGCCTCTGGCCTCTTTACTAGTCATTCCATCCAGGAAGAGCACACACCAACCGCAGATGCTTCCTCAGCCTGATGAAGGGTTTTTAAACCCAAAAGCTTGCTAAGAAATATTTTTCCAATTATATAAGTTGGTCTAAAAATAGATATCAGATTCACCCAAAGAACCTTGTCAGCCTATGTCCTTAGACCAACACAGCTACAGCCTACACCCTTGGGAAGAGAAGCAGCATTTCTGTTCAGGCAGCTGAAGAGAGACAATTGATTTCATGGTTCATTATCAGCTCCCTGAGTCCTGCTAATCTCTCTTCTCTTGATGTTCCACTATCCAAACAATTGTTTCTTCTGCAATTTTGCTGTTAGCCATTCTTGCTAGTCTATCTTCTATTTCACAGTCTTCCACATGGTTTTTAGCTCTAGCCAGAAACTTTAATTCAGGTGTGGTATTATTAACTCAGGTGTAGAAATGACAGACACTGACATATTGACAGTATTGTCAAGATGCTCAAGAGAGCTAAATTTTGTTTTGTGAATTTGAAAAGAAGTAATACATCTTTTAACTATAATGTCTATAGGACTCAGAAAACTATATTTTTTGACTATTTAGTTTGTTGTATTTTTATAAAAAAGTAACATGTTATCTAGCAAATTAGTGCACATCCCAATAATTATATTTGTTTTTGCTTTGATCTTAAACTGAATAATCTATCACTACCCCAACCCCCAACAGCATATTAATTACACTTCTAATTTATCTTTAACTGGAAAAAATGTACTGTGTTAAATTGGATGATGTGCCATGTTTTCTGGACTTCTGTTTTCAAGATTCTAGGTCTGCCCATGACAACACTTGATTATTTTTTAGTATAGCAAGAGTCCTCAGGACAATAAGATTGTGTGGACCAGTGGAAGGGTCAACTATTCTCATTGCCAGAGACCTGAAATTTAGATCAGGAATCCCCAAGGATATCATTGTCCCATGCTTTAGAGTGACATGTTCTTTAAATTTGACTTGCAAGAGAATTTCTTCCTGAGCCCAGAAGTATTGATGGGTTTGACCATGAGCCTGTAACTACTCCTGTCTATAATTCACACTGCTGTAGTGTGTAGACATATCTGAGCTAAACAGTTTGAATACTGGAAGTGTTCTTGCTGTGGTAGTACAGAACTCTGCATGGGGAGGTTTGTCCTGCTTATTTAGAATGTAGTATACAGCGTAGAGATACCCTAAGAAAGAGGATTATCTGTACCACCTGAGAATGCTGATTATTTCCATCTAACATAATGTAGCTAGTTTTTGATACTTCAGGGGAAAAAAAGAAAAACCCACCAAGAACACATTGGGCAAATAGCACATTGGGCAAAAAAAATGTCCCCCTTCCTGTCCCCAGCAGGTTGCCAACTTAAGTTTTTCAGTATGTGATGGGATTATAGCAGTGGGCTGAAAGCAGTTAATTGGGTTGTGCCATCTGACCTGTAGGGCTCCCTGTGGGCTGCCACCATTCCCCCGCTGACAAATTTCCAGACCCGTGGGGAGCCTTGTAGGCTGGAAGACATGGCCCTGCAGGCTGGATTGTGTTGGTGCATGTGACTGAGCTGGTATGTGGGGCCAAGCTAGCATGTGACTGTATCCACATCTGGTATGTGGGGCTGGGCCAGTGCATGAGGCCAGGCTGGCATGCAGGGTCAGGCTGCAGCCAGATCAAGTGCATGGGTCTGGGCCCGGATACTGAATTGCACCTGTGGTCTGACCCTGCGCTATGGTCTGACTACACTGGATCCAGCCCACAGACCAACCAGGCCCATATGACCTAGCCCATGGACTGGGTCTGCACCAGTCCTGTGCCCTGTGGGGCCAGAAGATTGAGCACTGCTCAATTATAGTCATTGTCTTAATGCTGAACAATATTTTATGGGCAATGCAGGCGTTCTTATTCCTCCTAAGGTGGAAGAAGTTAAATAGGACCATTCATAGATTCACAGGTTTAAAGGCCAGACGGGAACACTGTCAACATCCAGACAAACCTTTCATTAAGACATGCACGGTCCATGTCATTTTTCCCAGAAGGTGTCTTTAAATATAACTTTTAGTGAGATATCTAATCTTGTGTTAGAGCTCAAAGGATGGTTAGTCTAGCACTTCCCTTGGTAAACTGTTCCATTGTTGAATTACCCTTCCTGTTAGGAAATTGGCCTTATTTAAGCACTGAATTTCTTTAAATTTTACCTGCTTGCCATTGGGTCTATTATGTTTGTCAGTAAGACTCAAAAGCCCCTTGATTCTCAGATATCTTTTCCATGTGCATCTGTACACACAGACCAAGTCATTTCTCGATCTTCTCTCTCTGATAGATTGAACAGGTTAAGCCTCATATCATGTGGCTTGCCTTCAGGAACAATAAGTATTTATGCACCAGACTTTCCTATTCCTTGCTGTATTTCCTCTGTAAACATGTTTGTGAGTAGCCATGCCCTTTAACAAAGACATTAGGCCATGTAATGTTGTCAGAGGAATTTTTGTCTTTTTGAGAATGTCCTTGCACTGTGCATCTGAGGCACGGGGCCTCCATGAACTGTGCTGTTACTGTCTATGCAGCATATAATTTCTCTATTTTCTTTAGTATTGAATGCCTTTAAATGTTTATTGGTTACAGGTGAAGTTTAAATGTATAAAGTAACAAATATTTTCTAAAGAAAATTTGACTAAATCTCAAAATCCTGTTAAAGCTAAGCTCATCCATGCAGACCCCTCTATCAGAAGTTGGGGCACCAACAGACATTCAAGTGCCAAGTCTAACTCATGGAGTTTCACAGAAAGCACCATGAGTTAGACCAATCCTCCAGACACAACAGATATTCACTGTTGGGTCAGGAGGGTAGCTCCACTTTGGAGCTGATCCAGCCAAGGAACTACATGTCTACAGCTTCTCTCCCCTTGCCCCAGCCCCTCCTTTTCCTTCCCCAGCTCCAATCTATTCGCCACCCCTCTAGCACAGGCTGGGCAAACCCCAGCCTAAGCTCTCTCGCCTCTCTTCCCCCCCCCTCCCATCATGCAGACAGCATCAGGGGTGGGGCTGGGCTGAATCAGCCTAGCCACCCAAGCAGACAGAAGTTAATGAAGGCAATATACTTTGGAGTGCCTTCATTTGAACCCTCATATAATGAGAATTTATTTGTCATGCGATCGGGGTCTTTAAAGTGCTTTGCAGCCATGCACTTCTGTTGGCACAGCTATAGAGTGCTTTTAAGGGGTTGATCACACAAGAAATGTAACTTCTGTCTGCACTCTTGGTTACTTCCATAGTACTGTTCCCAAATGCATGCAAATTCATGGTTTTCATCTTCTATTGAGCTCCATTGTTAGGAATTTTCTTAAAATATATTTATGAATAAAAATGTTCATGAAATCAAGGAGATAAATTATATTGACTAATTCTGCGGTAGAAACTTTCTTCCTATAGCTTTTCCAATGCACAGAAAATTTAATTTCAATGTATTTGCTATTTCATGTCTCAGCTTCCCTTGAGAAGATTTGATAATTTTGTTATACTAAGAAAGGTCCTAACTCCAGTGCGGGGAGGGAAGCGGGGTTTCCACTGGCTTCAAGGAACTTTGGATCAGACCTGTGCATAGACTCAACAAATTCATTTTAATTCATGACTTGAAGCATAGTTTGACCTAATTCTTCAAGATAAAGGGCCTAGTTCATTAAACAGTTGCCACACTTGATATTCATGTAGGATTGATTTTAATTGACTTGAATACACTATTTGTTTATTTGAAACCCTTTCTCCAGACTTCACCCCGGAAGACTAATCTCATCTCCATTTTATAGCCATCTCATTAACTTTATGATCTCAATCATTTCAATGGCAGATGTGTCAATTTGATTGACCCAATAAAGAATTGAGCAAAAAGCTACAAGTGCAACTTTCTTAAACATAACTGACTTTTCAGATTTCACCTTGGATAGATAGAAAATCTTTAAGAAAAATTAACTCAAGGCTTCTCAACCTGAGCAATTCTGAGATCCTGTTGTAATGTTGACTTTTAACTATCTCCCATTATAAAACGCTCTTTTGATGTTTGTTTGCAAACTGCTTCCTAAATCCATTTTGTCTCATAGAGGCAGTCTGGCTGACTATTAAAAGGTGCATTTTATATTGTGACTATGGGTGTACGATTGCTGTTTTGCAGTCTAATAAACATACCAGAAAAAAAGAACAGATATGCCTACAATGGTGAGGAGCTTAAAAGATAAAGGATGGTTTTGATAAAATCTTATCCAATAGGAGTTGTAAGAACCTCAGTAGCCATAAGATTTTCCTTTTCTGGTAGTTGTTATACAACATATGAATGTGATGCAGCTCAACAGAGTTTGAAAATAAAAGAATAATTTTATATTATGTTTTGATATGGTTTTAGAGGAGAAAAGAGAACAATAAGTTTCATGCAAATTTTAAGTCCCTCAGTCTCAGATTTTTTACAGTAATAGTAAGTTATTTCTCTTAGTGCTGAAATAAATGGCTGCATGTATAGAGAAGTCATTTTGGCTGTATTCTGATTAGACAGACTTTATGCCAGCTCCCAAACCCCTCTTTTAAATTCCACCTTTTGGCAATATATATGAGGAATTTAAGGGGAAAGGTAACAGTTATACACGGTTCCCTTCTGATTTTGATAAGTTAAGCTCCTAATGAACTAAGTTTGTACAGTCAGTAAACGTCCTGGCTTTATAAGAAACCTTTCCAACTTTGAAGGCTCATCATGTTTTAAATCAAGCAAAAGCTGAAAAATCAGCTCTGGTCTCCAGCTTTTACTGGAGGTATTATCAGTAATGAAGAGGGCCACTGAAGAAGTTTTCCAGGTTTTTCAATTTAACCTTGCTCACTTTCAGAATGTAATAGTCTGGCTAAATCTCATTTTGAGAAACCTCACTTCATTTCTCATTCTGCCTCCCTCCCCTTTAGTTGTTTATTGAAGAGGCAAGAGATGTGACAAAGCTGATCAAACAGAAATCAGATGTGTAATTACACAAGTCCTTCATCCCTACCACATGAGAAACCCAGCTTGTGAGGGATTTTTTTTTTAACATTAGCTTGTCTCTAGTATCTCAAACTCTATTAAGAAAAGTTCCCAACTGCACCCCACTTTCCAATATTTACAGCTAAGAAATATCTTGGGAGCATTTCTACATTGGTACTGTGGCTGTAATACTGTGGGTGCTTTAAACTGTTTCAATTAGTTATGGCCCAGAAGACCAGTAAGCAAATAAATAAATTGGGTTGGAACAGACCTGAAGAGGTAATCTAGTCCAACCCTTATCTCAAAATAGGATCATCTTTATTTAATCCATCCCAGTCTAACCTAAAACATCCAAAGATGGTGATTCCATAACCTCTCTAGGTAGCTTGTTCTAATGTTTAACCACCTTCATACTCTCCAACTAAATTTCCTTGTAATTTAAGTCCGTTGCTCCTTGTCCTGTCCCCTGCAACTACACAGAATAGTTTAGCTCTAAATCAGGAGCAAGAGTGTTCTTGTCAGACTACTTCCTCTTTAAGGTGTCCCCTTATTGCTAGGAGTTGTTGGGGGAAAGTAGAAAGAACCTCCCACACCAGAAGAACCATCATCAGGGAAAGTCGGGTGGCTTTCCTCATTCTCTGCAGTGGCAAAATGGGCCAGGAAGCAGAAGAAAGTCTAACCACAAGACTGCAGATTGACTGAACAGTCACAAATTAATGCTTAGAGCTTGTGGAAGCCAACTCTTCTATACTAGGCCAAAGAACAACACCTTGATGCAGACTGCCAGGGCTCAGGCCAGAGCTGAAATGTGAGGTGCTCAAGTCTGTCTCTCTTCATTTTTTGGTTGTTACACCTGCCTTCAGAGATGGAGATGATGTCAATTTAGCAGTAAATTCATGTTTCTTCTTGTTGTTTTTAGTGTACCAGTTAATTTGTACAACTGGGAATAGTTAGATTATTGCTTTTAATCAGTACAGAGTTTATCAGGAGCGATGAGTTTCCATAAGTCTCACCTCTGTGTTCGGTTTTTGTTGTCCCTGCCTTTGATGATATAACTACTTAGCTATGTCTCAGTACTGGACATCCATCCCAGCTTCGCAAACATTTTGGCATCTTTAGTACAATTATTTTTATTATTTACAAGACAGTAGCCTTTGCAGGTTGGACACCTAGCTTCAAGGCCTAGTCATTAAGGGTTTGTACATAACAGTGACAGTACCTGCCCTAAGAAGCTAACAATCTAAGTGGACAAGAAAAGACAGGGAAGAAAGGATGGATTATTCCCCCAATTTACAGATAGGAGCCTGAGACAGAGGGATAATGGATATTCCTGAGACCGCATAGGAAGTTTGATAGAGTTGGTAATAGAGTGCTAACTTTTTAAGTCTCAGCCCAGTGTCTTCACCACAGGACTGTTGGTCCTGTATTTTTAAATACAAGGGCAATGGGACTTAGCCTTTATTGAAAAACCTGTTGGAGCTCTGCAGTCTGCCTGTCTTCTTCCCTTAGTGCCTAAAGGCTAATTGCAAGTGGGAACAAGGCAATGTAGTGCTGAACACTGTAGTGTCTGATGTTTATGTGCCTGGCCCTTGGAGTGGAATCCAGAACCCCGTGTTAGTCACCCAGGCTCCCAGTACAATACATACAGAAAGATTGCAGGCGCTTCAGAAAGGAGTCCGAGAGAGAGCATCCTGGATAGGGACCTGCCCTAGGGCTGCCTTAGGAGCTAGGTGACCTTAGGGGTTTGTCTGAAATGCCATGTGTTTCCAGGACAGGTACCTTACTCAGGGCTGCAGAAGGGTACCATCAACCACAGTTGGAAGCTCCTCTTTTGATCCATGGCCTTCCCTTTAAAAGGAGACCAAGCATCGCTTCCTTTTTTCCCCCAAAGGCAAAAGCAGCTTTGTCTCCCTTTTCCTAATAGATCAGAGCAGCCACTCTGCCACAGAGAAGCAGGTTCTCTTCTTTGTCTCACAGGAATGGAACCAACCTCTCTACCTCCTACTAGAGAACAGACAAAACCCTCCACCCTTCTGCTGAGGAGGACCCTATAGCTTAATGGTTAGGACAGTTGTAAGGGAAGGGGAGATGTTGTTCCAGTCCTTGCTGTTTAGTGTAAAATGCGTTGCTAGAGCAGGGACTGGAAACACAGATTCCTGCTTCCAAGATGAATGCCCCAACCAGTAGGCTACAGAATCATGCTCCCTCTCTGCCCCATCAATCCTTAATTTCTTCTGGCAGCCAAATAGTTCCTTCAGTAGAGAATGGTGGGTGTTTACCCACAGTACTTTGAAATAGCCTGCAGGCTAGTAGGCAGGGCATCCTGCTGGCTATTCTGATGTTTTGGGTGGATTCAGCCTCTCAGGTGAGACCAAAGCAGTAGCACCTACTTCTGGACTTAGGCACCTCAGTTCATCCCAAAGTCCCACTACAGGTATCTAAGCAACCTTGCCCGACGGAAATGTATTAGATTCTGAAAATAAAGTTTCAGTTAAGGAATTATGAACCAGACAACAGACTCCTGTTCATTTTAGTCTCAATATTTTGCTTCCCCACTATGAAGCAGAAATAGAGAAGCAAGCAGCCTACTTTCTTCTGGAATAAAGGAGAGAAGCCTGCAGCAAGGAGCCCTCTGCCTCTCTTCTCCAGGGGGAGGTTCCATCAGTTGAAGACAGTGTTAAGAGTATGAACTCCTGCATCAGGTTTAATTTCTTCAGATGTGCTGGTTGAGGCACTTCACAGAGATCCATTACTTTTCCCTGGATAACCTATTCCTGATTCTTTAGTAATTTCACCTGCCAACAAACAGAAACCCAGCCTTGTCATTGGAAACAGCACATAATAGGGGGTGGTGCCTATGTTAAGGAGTGTGGAAATAGGGGATAAAACCTGCCTCAGTGTGGCAAGCTGCATTTGTTCTGTGCAATCAGTGCACCCTTCTCATAAATCGGTCTCACGGCACTTTTTTACATGCTCACACATGGCTCGCACATGGCTCTTGCTCCAGCCCCTGTGGTGTGTTTGTTTCTTCGGAGCCTTCCCTTGTGAGATTTTCTCAACAGAGAAGAATGTGAAACAGTTACAGTGGCAATAGAAAGGGTCCATTTTTGAAACAGATCTCATTTATGAGAAATGTTCATTGTTTAAAAATCTGAAGATTCCCAATGTTAAATGTTAACCAAGAGTGTTATTAACAAAGCCTCTCCTGAAGACCACCATGTGCCTGATGAACAGTACTAAGAGTCATTGAATTTTACCCACAAGGGTATACAAAAATCAGATATTTTAGGACCAGAAGTCTGAGCAGTTTAAAAGATCCCACAAGTGTTCACAAGTCCCAGGCACCAGAAAAGATTTTTAAAATAATTTTTGTGGTCAATAACAGTGCCAAAAAACAAAAGTGACTGCAACTATAAAGGAAAAAGCAAAGAAAAATAAACCAGCCTCTCTCTGTAGGGATTGATAGAGATAGCTAGTTGCACACTGTTGTAATGTATGGTTCAAGAATGGTTCTCTGTTCTTGGAGGTTTTTTAAGACCAGGCTAGACAAAGTTTTGGCTGGGATAATCTAGTTGGGGATGGTCCTGCTTTGAGCAGGAGGTTGGACTCGATGACCTCCTGAGGTCCCTCTCAACCCTCATTTTCTATGAGTCTGTGATTCTAATGCAGAACATAGGAAGACTTAGTGCTACAGTTGTGTTTAGTCCCTCCCTCTGACTCGTTCTGACTGTATCGCATTCAATTCGTTAAAGTTTATCCTGTAATTATCCTTCCCACTGTATCTGAAAAAGCCCCTTCAGTGTTTTGTGAAGAGCTGCTTTGGTTACAGTCCTTAATGACAAACTGAGACAGTATCTGAGAGGAAAAGAATGAGTCAAAACTGGAGGCCCATCTTCTGTGATCAAAATCATGTAAGGCCAATGAAGCAAAGCCAATAAACTAACAAATTCTTTTGATTTAAAGCTTAATTTCTCTCTCCCCGCCACCCCCATTTAGCTTCCTTTAATGAGAAGTTAAAAGGGCATTTTATAGTTATGGCTGGGATTTTTCTTGTCCTGTTTGCACTATAAACTTTTGCTAGCCTAGCTGTGCTAGCTAGAGGTATGAAGCTGTGTGATCCCAGAAGTGACACGTGTGTTGGCACAATACAATTATATATGCAAAACAGTGCTTTATTAGCATAGGTTGTGTGACCCAGGTGATATGTGGAATGGTACCCCCTCTCCAATCGAAGGATGTCAGCCAGTACAGGTATGCTGTGGGAAGTCTGGCTGCCTAGCTGTAGGTCAGCCCACCTCTTTTCCCTACAGAGCAGAGAGCCAGGACATCCAGTGATATTTAACTATGTACAGTTGTAATGATACAAAATAATATAAAATGCACACGCGCACACACACACACACACACATACACACACACACACGTTATTTACAAACATAGGTTTACACCAGCAATAGCTCTTTCAACCCTGAACTCTGGCACAGGCCTATCCCCTGTGGCCTTCTGATTAGACTGCAGCCCCTGCCCCTTGACAGAGCCCTCTAGCAGCAGGCAAAGGAGCACTTAAGGATAAAACAAAGGTTAATTAACAGTTCAACAAAAGGAACAACAAGCAGTAATGGGACAATAATTGAACATACACAATCAGGTTAGAGTCACTAACACATATATAGATAACTAATGCAATAGATTCAAACATAAACAGCTTACAATCCTCTTGTATAGCAACAATAGGGATGCAATATTACAAACAGAATCCCAGTGGCATAAATAACCAGACCACAACTATTGGCACAGTAGCTGGGCCCTAAGAAGAAATGGCAACCCAGAGAAAGATCCTATTACCTAATAGAACATCATTACCCTCTCCCAGGTCACTCAACTAGGAGGGGGCCTGTAACCATGACATCACCCTTAATAAACAGGGCCCTAGACTCCCTCCTCTGCCCAGGGGTGAATCCTCCTCACTCCTCAGGGGCTTCTCTTTGACCCCCTGCAGTGAAGAAGGCCCCTCCTTCTCTGTGGGAATCCCCTTTTCGGGTGGAGAACTCATGAATCCCAGCATCCTCCCCCACTGAGGGTTGTTGTCCCTGTGGTTGCTGTTCCTGGCAGGAAGGCCTGAGCTGCCTTGTGCAGCCACCAGGGCCTACCAGCCCTCTATCAGCCTGCTGCGCACTGCTTTGTGCACCAGGATCTGTGCAACCTCATGCAGCCGCAGCAACCTGTCAACTCTATGGCCCTGTGCACTGATCCATGTACTGATAGCCCAGCTCCTGCCTTGTGCAGGGCTGGGGACCTGGGCTACCTCATGCAGCTGTGGTGACCTGTCAGCTCTAGGGCCCTATGCACCTACCCATGCACCAATGGCATAGCTACTGGCTCTTGCAAGGCTGGGGAATTGTGCTGCCTTGTGCAGCTGCAGTGACCCATTAGCTCTAGGGCCCCGTGCAATGATCTGTGTGCTGATGGCCTGGCTCCTGCCTCATGCAGGGCTGGGGATCTGCACTGCCTTGTGCGGTCCCTTCGAGCTTTCCACCAGCCCCATGCACCGCTCTGTGCACTGAGGAGGCTGGCCTCATGCAGGTTTGGAGACCCATGCTGCCTCAGGCAGCCGCCGAGGTTCTGTCCACTACCGTTTCCTCCGTGCACTGAGCTGTGCACTGTCACTCCTGCCTCATGCGAAGTTGGAGACCCATGCTATCTCATGCAGCCACCGAGTTCCCATCTGCTCCCAGACCCTCCATGCACCGTTGTTGTGGCTCCCTCCATGGCAGGGCAGGAACTCCGCCGCTTGCTGCTCACCATTCAGTGAAGGCATCTTCAGGGTGCTTGTGAGGCAACTGCTCTGCCCCGCTGGTCAGCTCCACCAGCTCTTCCCAGCCCTTCTTTGTCGTCACTTGTTGAAGCTGCCCATGTGCTCAATACATAGGCTTTTATTCTCTCTGGAGGCTCTGCCCCCAGATTGGGGATGGACGAATCAGGAAGCTTGATGGGTTAGTTCCCTTTCAGGTCCTCTCTCTCACTTTGCCTCTGCATCAGGGTGGGGCTGCCTTCTTTCTGCCTTTCCCTGATTGGCCTCCACAATCAGGGCTGCTGGTGAGCCCAACATCCAGCTGGCCACACTTGGTTCATTGGTTTTCGGGCTGGAACAAGGTTTTCTGGCAAAAGCATGCTGTGTTCGTATTGGAAGCTCTTTGCCAGCCCAGACAGCAAAGTGCTCCTAGAGTAGGAAAGCTATGTTTTCACTTGGTACCTCATCAAATGGAGGAACAGAATGCCTTTGCCATTACACTGGTAGGATCAGTCAAGCTGAAAACTTCAAGAGGTTCCTTCCAGTTTTCAAAGCAGAATGAAGATGATTATGGGAATGACTTCTGGACCAGACTTTTGCTTGAAATGCAGCCTCTGCATTTGGTACTAGACTATGATTTACATTACATTATACTAAGTCTTGATCTCCTCACCCTCCTCACCGGGGTCAGCAGTAGTCCCTACGTTCAGGTCAGTGCAAAGTCTGCTCTCTTTCTATGTCAGAAGACATGTCCTGGAGGAAGAGGATTCATAGCCCTGTCCATAGATCCATAGGCTGTAATCTAGTCTGACCTCCTTTATATCAGAACCATAGAATTTCATTCAGTTCCCCCTGAACTGAGGCCAAGGTTGCAAGAGCAAAATGTGTTCCTCACTCTTCAAGAAATAGCTTGTTTCTCATTACTGTTTATACACCAAAACACTTGGTGCACTAGCAGTTTTTTCACTAATCTATGATAAGCCATGAAATCCAACATTTGTTGCATCACACCAGAAGAGATGAAACTGTCAACTTTGTCTATGATTTACATTGGACTTAGGTAATGTACTCCACAAAAAAAGTTACTTTAACGGTAATAGTGACATTCAAACAACTAATACAGAGAATCACTGGAACCTATTTGGCACTTTGCCTATGGACAAACTGTTTCTAAAGAGTTATGATCTCACCATCCTTAGCAATTTCAGAGGGGGTCATAAGATGAGCTGTATTCTAATATTATAAAAGACTATGTCTGTCAGTCTGTCCATAACGCTTTATTCACACTCTGATTGGCTGACAGGAACAGCCAGTCAGAGTGCTCCAAACATGGGGGAGCACTGCCGAGGACTGGACAGAGGAGCTGAGGCCAATGCTGGTCTCAGCTTCCCTACCCCACTCCCTGCAAGTGGCACTGAGGACCAGACAGAGGGTGGGGGAGCTGAACCAACCTCATTGTGATGGAAATGTGGTGTGACCAGTACTTCTAAGGGAAAATGGTCATACTTATGGCGTTACCACAGTACATCAGTGGCACAGTATCCAGATGAGAAAACAGCTCAAAATAACATTCCAAAAGCATGCTACTATCATGCAATGAAAACTGTCATTTCCAGATCTGTTGGAAAATAGTCTGGGCCACTAGTCACTGAAATTTGCATATCAATTAATTCTGTGCTATCTGCAGGGCTTCTCAGTATTGAAGGAATAACTGAATAGGTACAATAACTAAAAGGTCTGAATAGGTGGACTTTCCAAGCTATGCAGGTGCAATTTATGGGATACATATATTCATTTTATTGTCTTTGCCTGAACCCTCATTTCAAGCAAGCAAATACATTAATGGAAAATGATACTACAACATCATGAAACAAGCCCTTTAAGACTCCCATGGTATTAATGGTGCCACATTGTAGACTCCTGTGCTATTAATGAGCTGACTATTGTCAGGCTCATTGGGTAGTAATCAATGGCACAATGCCTAGCTGGCAGCTGGTATCAAGTGGAGTGCCCCAGGGATCAGTCCTGGGGCCAGGTTTTTTTCAATATCTTCATTAACAATCTGGAAGATGGGATGGATTGCATCCTCAGCCAGTTGCAGATGACACCAAGCTATGGGGAGTAGCAAATACACTGGAGGATAGGGCTAGGATTCAGAGTGATCTAGAGAAGGATTGGAGGATTGGGCCAAAAGAAATCTCATGAGGATCAATGAGGACAAATGCAAAGTCCTGTGCTTAGGACAGAAGAACCCCTTGTACTACTGCAGCCTGGGGACTGACTGACAGGTCCCTGCAGAAAAGGACCTGGGGGTTACAGTGCATATGAGTCAGCTGGATATGAGTCAGCAGAATGCCCTTGTTGTCAAGAAGGCTAACACCATACTGGGCTGCATTAGTAGGAGTGTTGCCAGCAGATCAAGGGAAGTAATTATGCTGCTGTATTCTGCACTGGTGAGGCCACATCTGGAGTATTGTGTTCACTTTTGGGGCCCCCACTATAGAAAAATTGTGGCCAAGTTGGAAAGAGCAACAAAATTATGGAGGGCAACAAAAATGGTTTGGGGGCTAGGGCACACAACTTATAAGGAGAGGCTGAGGGAACTGGGTTTATTTAGTCTGCAGAAGACTAGACTGAGAGGGGATTTGGTAGCAGTCTGCTACCTGAAGGTTGGTTCCAAAGAGACTGAAGTTAGACTGTTCTCAGTGGCAGCAGATGACAGAACAAGGAGCAATGGTCTCAAGTTGCAGCAAGGGTGGGTTAGGTTGGATATTAGGAAAAACTATCTGACTAGGAGGGTGGTGAAACACTAGACAGGTGGTGGAATCTCCATCCTTGGAGGTTTTTAAGGCCCGGCTCAACAAAGCCCTGGCTGGCATGGTCTGGTTGGGGATGGTCCTGCTTTGAGCAGGGGGCTAGACTAGATGACCTCCTGAGGCCCCTTCCAACCCTTCAACATCTTCATCAGTGACTTGGATGAGGGGGTAGAAAGCACCCTGTTCAAGTTTGCTGATGACACTAAGATGTGGGGGGATGTGGG
>NW_017728909.1:37620899-37663261 GCF_001723895.1 Crocodylus porosus
CTTTCCTGCCAAGGCAGGGGGTCGGACTAGATGATCTACCTAGGTCCCTTCCGACTCTAGCTACTATGAAACTATGAAACTATGAAACCCTAATTCTCTATGATTCTATGATTCACGTAGGGAAGAAAAAATAAGTGAATACATACAGAATAGGGACAGCTGCCTTGACCATACCACTGCTGAGAAGGGTTAGGATCAGAAACTCAACATGAATCAGCAATATGATACTGTCATAAAAAAGGAAACGTGGGTTACAGTAAAAAAAACATTTTATGTAAGATACAAGATGTGATAATATCAATCTTTTCAGTGCTGTGGGTAAGCCTCAGCCTGAGCACTGTGTCCAAGTTTAGGCAGGATGTAAAGAAACTGGCAAAGAAGCTAGAGATGAGTAAGAAAGATGATAAAGGCAATAAATTATATCAGGAAAGGCTGAAGAAACTAGCTATGTTTAGTTTGGAGAAAAAAAGATTAAGGGGAGAACGTAATAGCAGCTTTCAAATATTTGAAAGCCTGCCACAAAGAAGATGAAAGAACACTCACTGTTCTTCCTTGCTGTAGAGGGCAAGACATGTGGCAATGTATGTAAACAAAAGGAAAGCAAACTTCCTAACTTAATACCTCTCTAACTTAACAGCAGGACAATGGAACAAGTTTCTGGGAAAATTGCAGAATCTCCTTCATTGGAGGTTTTCAAGAAGAAATTGGATTGGTGTCTGTCTCAGACGGTTTAGGAATGACACATCCTGCATTTGTGAAGGGGGCTGATCTAGATGGCCCCAAGATCCCTTCCAATCCTATGATTTATGAAAACCATTGTAGCTGATGGTAAGTGGAAGGGGCACCATTTCTATTTAAACCTGTAATCCTAGATGTAAAGATAGAAACATACCTCTCCAGATCATGGATACCTCAGGCAATCAAAAATAATTTTTCAATCAAATAGAGAAATCCCACGATAATATAGTCCTTGTAAGTCCACTGTCGGGAATCTTTGCACTATTCTTGGCAAGTCAGTTGACAACTACCTCTGCCTCTCTTCTGCATTTTCTGCTCTCTGGGTTGGAGAAATCAGGTGGTAAGTCCCTTTTCTCTTCCCTTTCTCTCAGCCCTCTCTGGTTATGTGCCTCTGGTTCTTCAGCAAAATTAACAGTAAACCCCTTTGCTATTTTTATCCTTCCCCACCCCTGCCTCTGACACAGAAAGATTAGCAGGTACACCCATTAGTTTCTCTCCCAGCATTATCTAGGGGTCCCTTAGAGCTTTTCCAGGAATGTGCTCATTAGGATCCAGATGGCTGCTTCCTCGGGGAAATTTAATTTTTTTTCTTCAGTAAATGAAGAAGTAGTAGAATAAAAATGAAAAAGTATTCAAAAGGCAGCTTGGGAACATATCACACTAAACTCCTGCTAGTTTTTCATAGCGCCCAGATAGCTGCATCTCTAAGGAACTCCTACTGCCCCCTTTTCTCGTTAATTGTCTCAGGTGCTACTCCATCCTTCTACAGGTTTCCCTTGCTTTATGTGGGTTCTGTATATGAAAATTTGTTTTTATGCAATGACCCTTTTTATACCCAACATTTATTATATGCGAGGTAAATTAGCTCTTATGCGATTGGCAGCAGATAAGCCTGTGGGGGAGGGGAAAGGGCCATGGGCAGTGGGGAGCAGACCGAGACCCCAGCGGTACAGGAGAGAGCAGGGCACAGGTAGGAGCAGGAGCTGGGGTGAGTGGGGCCTCAATCTGCCCCCTGCCAGTGGTGAGGGATGGAGTGGGGTGGGGCAGAGGCAGGTGCTGCACAGCTGGGGTGGGGGGTGGGACAGGCTGTGGCTCCTGCTGCTACACGCTGCCACTGTGGGCTGGGGCCAGGGGCTGCACTGGGCTCTTCCCAGTGGGGGCTTGGCCAGGCTGTACTTGGGGCAGGCAGTGGCAGTGCTGGGAGCAGGGCTATGGGGGGTGTGCAGCCACCCCAAAATTCACCATAGCCCCCCAGGCTCCCTCCCAGCACTGCCACCTCCTGCTCCAACTGCAGCACTGCCCAACCCCCCCCAGGAAGAGCCTCGCGGGGCCCCCAGCCCCAGCCCATGCAGCAAGAGCCATGCCCCCCCGCCCACAGCCTGCCCTGGTTGTGCAGTGCCTGCCTCTGCCCCAGCCCCACTCACTCCCTCACTATGAGTGGGGGGGCTCATCGAGGCCCCACTCACCCCAGCTCCTGGGGCTGGGCTCTTCCCGGTGGAGGGATCGGGCTGCTCTGTGCTCGGGGCGGGTGGTGCTGCCCCGGCCCCAGCAGACTTACCTGCTGCCAATGCAGTCAAGGTCTTGGAATGTATCCTTATTTGTTACCTTACAAAGTGAGTTCCCTTTATGTGAATTTGAGTTATGCACAGTTTTTCAGGAACGCATCTACAGTATGAAATGAGAGAAACCTGTACTTAGATTCTTCTGTAACACCTGCTCCATCATAGGGGTGCTAAAGAGGCCAGCGACCCCACAGCATTTTCTCATCTCTCATGGCATGATGATGCTGGGACAGTAGACTCCATTTTCCATATCTGCTACTTGTTTTCTTCTGTAGGCTTCATGCATTTTCTAACCACCTAGAGCGCAGACAGACGTGCAGCTCCAAGCTGTAACTCAGAATGATTTTTGCGAAGCGTTCTGTTACAACTTAACCCTGAACAAAACAGAAGGTGACTGGTGGGAGAGGAATCTAGCTGCTAGCTGGGAGCCTGCAGCCAGGTTCCCATAGCAACAGCCAGGCTCTCTGTTAGTGCTGGCTGTTTTCACAATGTGAGGGGGAAAGGCAGTGGAGGGAGCTTGTTCTTGGGACTCCCCAGCTGTGGCTGAAGGGCAGGGTGGGTGAACTGGAGCCCCACATCTCAGGAGGGGCTCCAATACACCTGCCCCACCCTCCAGGGGGGTGTTGAAAACCCCCAAACTGAACTTCCTCTGCTCCTTTTCCCCTCTGAAAACAGCAACAGGCTGGGAGCTCTGCAGCCACAAGTTACAGAAGATGCTACAGTTTGAAACATCTTTATCTGATCCCTCATGCAATGAGGGGTCAGATTTTCACCAGATCGGCCATTTTTAAGTTGTCTGCAGCCACACACTTGTATTTGGTCACAGCTATAAACTGCTTTCTGTGGCCATATCAGGCAAAACTTGTCACTTGTGTCTGTACTCCTAGAGAACATTTTACACATCTCCATTGTCAAATGGTCCTTGTTTTTCTGTTGCTTTACCCACAAATTCAGAATCTTGGCACTAAGCAACTTTCTAGTTGTCAGGCAATCCCTTTCTGAGTCCAGCACTATTTCATTTGTTCCTGAGAGACAGATTGATTGAATCTAGTGAATATCTTTGATTTCCTGTAGTTTTCTTCCTGGTCTTTTCAGCTGTGTGTGTTTCTATTTTTATCCCCTTGGCCTTTTCATCCTGTCACTAAACTTCTTTCTATGGAGAATTTTCCTAGGGATCCTCCTGGGAGAAGAAATATTGAGATAATTATAATTTCCAAAAAAAAGAATTTCTGGGAGGAAAGGATAGCCAGCTAGGAGCCATTACGCTGTGCTGTTTTCCAGCTACATTAACCTTACAAAGTGTAGTGTTGCTTCATACACCAACATGGAAAAAAACCCCAGTTATTCCAATCACAGGCCTGAAACCATCTATATATGCTAAAGAAACCATTTGTGTTATTTGACAAATGATCTGATAAACAGTTGGATGGGGTTTGTGAGAGGAGCAGGGGAAGAATCTCAGAGGGGAGGGAAAAAACTAGATTGTGTTACTCTGGAAATCAGACTGACAGTGGAACAGCAATGGTAGGAATGGAGGAATGCTTTAGTATGCAGGTGGCTTGGGAGGGTAGCAGGTTATATTTTGGCTGGGCAGGATCACAAATATTTAATACTTTATATTCTGTCTTATACCAGTGTTTTTTCAAAAAAGCCCAAAACAAAACCCTGCCAAGTGTAGCTCTTGTAAACCCACTCAAATAATTGGTGAGTGCCTTCATAATAATATCATAGATGGTGATCTCCATCTTATCAGCATGAGAAACTGAATTCTAACATGACATTTCATTATGGAAAATGCCCCTTTGCTCTTTGTATGTCACAGAAGGAGATCTTGTGAACCCCTCTCTGCCCTTTCCAGATTTCTCTCTTTTTGCTGGCTGTTCAAGGTAACCTGGAATGTGTCTTTGCAGATATTCTAAGGCCCCCTTTACATGTGCAAGTAAAGGCATGATTAGATCTAATGCATGTTCCACACAATCCTGCCTTTTGCCATGCCACACATGCATGGCAGGAGGTACAATCGCAGAATCGTGCATTAGATCCAATTGCATCTTATTGCCAGTGAAAGGGGAGCCTGATCCTGGGCTCCCCCTGCATTGGCAAGGAGAAGGCTCCCACGACTGGGAGTCTCCTTTGCTGAGCGGGTTCCCAGCTATGTGGGCCATAAGCAGCCTGGACCAAGAGTCCTACTACCTGACGTGTAGCACAGCCAGGACCAAGAGCCCGGTCAGGTGAGGGAATCTTGTTCCCAGCTGTGCATATAGGCCCCAGGGGTCATGCACCTCAAGCCTTAGGCATTGTGGCTGCTAAAATCCCCCAGGCCCATGTGTTTCACACTGGGCTTGGTACATCCCTGTGGCTGGGAACCTTGTCTGCCCACAGGGGAGACACTGCTACATGTGTAAATTTAAGCTTGATAGCAACCAGCTATAAAAATACACATTTTCAAGGTCTAACTTTATAGCTGGTTGAAGCTTTTTATCTTATGATAAGTACTTTACAGGTGTAGCTGGTCTTAAGGTAACTGCATAATTAACCAGTTAATGTACAATACTTGTAATGTGTAGACAGGGTCCCAAGTTCCAGTCTGACACCCCCTTGGCTTTTCAGATGAGTCCATAATGAAATGGGGCCCTTTAAATAAAACTTTATCTTCTCCCTGTGTTGCTGTCTAGGTTGCTAGATCTCATGTTTTTCCTGCAGCTGCCTGTAGATCCCTCAGGTCTTGTGAATGCTCACTGGATGCATATCCATGTTTCGCTACCTTGCAATAGCCACACGGAATAAAAGCTGCTTCTTAGTCTGCCCTGAAGCTCAGTGTGGTGGTATCCTTGCTTTGGGTCATTGGTTGCGATCCTTATTCCAGTACAAGTCTCTGCTGCTAGGATAGAGATATAATTATTGTGCAGAACAGAATTATTGGGAGGTATGATATTAAGGACCAGTTTGGGAGATAAACTGTTAACTTGAAACACATCTCACAGCTGGAGCTTAAGCTGAAAAGGCATGGGGATTGACTGAATGAGGCAGTCAAAGGAAGCTGCTGAATAAATCTCAGGGTGTTAGCCACACATCAAGGTCACGGGCCCCCAAGAAAAGTTGCTGCTTGAAAAATAAATAGGAAACTGCTTGGGCTTGAGTTATCCTGCAGCATGGGATAAAGTGTTTAGGCAACATCCTGCTGAATTTTGTAAAGACATCTAACTATGCTACATACCAGTGGATTGCTTAAAACAAATCCCACAAATAGGCATGCAGGCCTTTCTTTAGGATTGTTTTTCTGCTTTCAATACTTACAGCAATGTCTGATGTGCATGAAAGAATCCCAATATCTCCGAGGTTAATAATACAAAGTCAGAACAAGCACTAATGCTACACAGGTGTTCATGCTTGGTGTGATGGTGAATTTTAGCTGTAAGGGAGGGGAAAGAAGTCTTAATAATAAATTCAAAACCTCCCAAAAAGTAGCTACTAACTCAGAGCAAGTCATTTTAATCTGCTAGGCCAAGCTTACAGTCATCCATCACAGCACAGAATGACCCTGGATGTCCAGGTAAACCTGAGCTGTAGAACTAATCTTGCATTGACTGACAGGTATTAGTCAGCTGATAAAAGGGCATCTAAGACCAAAGACAATAATAGTAATAAGTATCTGGAGAAGATAAAATACTGTGTAAAGAATCCTGGAGGCTGGTTCTCATCCTACTGAAGTAGATTTAGATCCTTGATTCTGAAATTATTGTATTGCAGGAAAAGACATTATGGGGATCTATAACTTCTACCACCTCAATTGTTCATTTCCCTGCAGCACCCAAAGAAGAGGTAAAGTTAATAAAGTGTGGATCCTAAAGATGTCTGAATATATACAAATCTGACTAACCGATGTTGTGTTTGAAAATCTTTCTTCAATTTAAATTCAGTGTTTCTTTTCTCTTTCCCTTTCCTGCAGTGTGATCATGTTAGAAACATGTGTATCCATATTCTCCAAGCTGGTTCCCTTTATACATTACAATATATATTATTATTTTCTATGCCTGAGTGCCACTCAGATATGGGAGGGGGCATAAAGGAGCCAATTCCCTCTTCCAAGCTGTATGGAACAGACTTAAATTAGAAATGTGAACCAAAATGCCCCTTCCTTCCCCCAACAACCCTCCTCTGTGTCCCTATCATGAGGTGGGGGTGGGAAAGGCTAGTGTAGTGGGTTTTTACATGGCTAGACGATTCCCTACCAGTCATTTTGGTCACTTTGTTTTTGCAAATGTGTAAGTGTATGGCGCAAAGTGGATTTAGTAGAGTGCGAGTCTAGTTCTTATTTACTAGAATGTTTCTCTTTCTCATCTCTCTCTCCCTCAAGCATTCTAGGGGACATGGATTCTCCTTTTCCCCATGTTTTCCACACCATTTACTCAGTAAATATTTTCTCTCTTTCCCTAGTTCTTTTCACTTCCCTGTTCTAACCTCAGTGGATAGGGAAATAATGATGCTCAAGTTCTAGTCAAACATCACAGCACAAGGTGAGAGTGGGTTCAAAATTAGACATAATGAGTTTACTCAACCAGAACGCTACTCAGAGTTAGGTGTAGTGTTAATGGAGACTATGTAAATTTGTATGAGGAAGGGGGAATGGAAATCAGTGTTGTTTTGTGAGTTTGTAATGGACAGGTAATGGCAACAAAAGTGCAGACAGTGAAATCATTTTTTGGCAGGGATAAATAGAAAAGGAATAGGGGTTGAATAATTTTCCAATAATAATAAAATAGATTAATTCAACCAGAATTACTGCAGTTTATTTGAAGTGGGATGAGTAATTCAATCACAGTTTGCTTTTCATTACATCAGTGGGAAAACTAGCATTTTTCATTGTTACTTATTTTCATTAGTAACTTCCTTGGAATCAAATCATGAAGGATAGATTCAGTACAGGACAAGGAAGAAGGATACAAATCTTTGCTCGTATCTCCCTTTTCTTTTCCCTCTTAATCTGAAGGCATCTCAACATGTTAGATACCTCTCTGTCTGACTTAAAAGTTCTAGATGCCTACTATTATGCTTCTATACATGCCCAGAACAGCCTCAGTAAGAGCAGCTCTCAGCAGCATCTTCATACCTCAGCCCATGTAGGGTGCAGGAATAAGATTTTTTTCCACTTGAAGTTTCTTCAGATCCCTGATCCAGTAAGCTTTTTCAGGGCATAACTACTATACACTGACATGACTGGATCCTTTAAAAAATTCAGCTATGGCCAATATCTTTTAAAATGCCACTAATGGAGAAAATGAGAAATAGGAGACACTATGCAATGTCTTCTTCCTGAGGCATTTAAACTGGTATGTCTCACTTTTTCTAGGATGGACCCTTAGCCACCAGGTTATAGGTTGAATTCATAGGGGAGAGAGGAAGGAGGGAAATGGCTACATCTCTCCTTCTGAAGCTGTGCCACTGAAATAATTCAAGATTCATGGGGTGAGAGAGTGGGCACAAGACCATATATGTAACTTAGTGGTTAGGTCACTGCTAAGAAGGAAAAGTCTAGTTACTAGACTATTTTCTGTATTTCACATTAGACAGGACTTGTATGAAATACAACACAGTTCAGATAGCAGGGCCCAGAAACTAGAACTTCCCCTTTTCTGGAGAATGCCTTAGCTATTAAGTCACAGAGGCAGGTTCTTCTGTTTTGCTTGCCTGCTCTATCTCCAAGGTGCCTTAAGTATCATTCAGGTTGCCTCCTGAACTGGAAGCAGTATATTAATATTCACATAGCACTGCAGGCAGGATAAGCAGCTGTGCTGAAACTTGCTGCCAATTGGCCCATCTCTAAGCTAATTACTGTTCTTGCAGTCCCCCACAAATGTGGCTGCACTGCTTTGGTTTAAAAAAACTACCTACCTTGAGTAGTAAGGCACATTTTGGTGGAGGGAAGGACATCTTGATTGCCTGGATCAGTAGGTTTGCTGCATGAACATGGCTTCATTCCCTTATTGGGTCTAGTCTGGAGTATTGAGACTATACCTAGCCTGTCCTCTGTAGGGCATAATTGAACTATAAACTATTATGATTTTGACTCCTCTTGTCATAGCAAAAACTGCAGCTTACTTGGAAGTATCCTTGATAAATTGAGTTTTTATAAGAAGGTAATAGAAATCAGTTCATAAAAGTGTGTATAGCATGGATCAGAGGTGTATCTGGAAGCCCTGAGCATGCTAGTTCTTTGGGTGCCAAATCTCTTATCACACAGATGACTTCTACCAATGCTCTGGACTTGGCTTATATAGAAGCAAGCAGAATATTTAGAATTCATCCTTTAAGAATGAGATGATTGTATAAGCTCCCTGTGGGACAGGATTTGCATATAGAGCTTGTTACAGCTCCCTGATCCTGGTCTACATTCTAACCTAAAGTGGGGGAGTGGGATTGTTATAAATTATGCCAACCACCTCAGCCACAAAACCTTTCCCACTTTCTTACATTGATCAAAAGAGGACTGGCCCAGGAGCTAACTTAATTATGTCTGCAGGGATAACCTCCTCTATAATAAGGGAACTCTGATAGGGGATTCATGGCCCCGACTTCTGTTGGGAAAGAGATGATGACTCTGATGCTGAAAAATGCACTTTGGGAACAGACTATGGCTGACCATGGAATGAATGAGGTATTCGGCAGGCATTGGTGGATACCTGGACAGTGTATTTCAGTATTATTTTTCCTTCATCTACATAGAAGTAAATGTTTTGAATTCTGCTCCTCTTCAGTGCAAACTAAAACCTACCCCTACTTCCTCTATTGCCTGGTAGTTGTGTGCAGCACTTTGCTGCCTGCTTTGAAAAGGCACTAAATATATTTAATTATAGGTAACTAATATGCCATATAAAACATCAATTCATTTCACTTGCATTAAATCTAATTTTGACTGTAATATAATCTAAACAGACCTGAGGTAACAACAAATTTCCTTTTTAGTACACAGTCTAAAATAATGGATTTTTTTTCTTTTTTAAAATGAGTGCTAGAGACAAGAGCTCAGATATGAGGTTAATAGGAAAAGCCTTTTACTTCCACAGAGCTGCAAACTGAACTAACAGGTCTTATTATTAATAGGAAGTATATTTTGAGAAGTACACAATCCAGAGGTAGGACTTCATGGTTTTTTTTTATGAAGTGTAATTTTTTTCTACAGTATCTCTTTTTTTGGCCCCATTCATTTTACTTCCCTCAGTGCAACAATTCATTCTGGCCATCACTAATTTGAATATCCCCAAAAATGTAATGCCTCTGTCACAAAGTCCACTTTCATTTCTGTATTGAACACTGAGGGTTCTCTCTCTGCAATTACTAAGGTCTCATGTCTGTCTTTTTAAGAGAGAATTCTCACGTTTTTCAGTCCTATCCAATTTCAGGGCAGTTACTAATGCATTTTTGTCATAATTGCTCATGTCTCGAAGTGCTGGGGCAAATCATTTAAATCTGAAGTTTGTTAAACTGGCTGTCCCACCAGTTCTTAAGTAATATTTTTTGTTTGCTGACTACTAGGCCTGTGTGAAATTTTGACGGCCATTGTGTTTTGACACTGTTTTGACTCATTTCCAGGTCGAAACAGCAAAATTGAAATGAAACAAAGACTGCTGAATAACCTCGAAACAAAATGAAGCTAGTTGAAACATTTCAACCATAGCACTGGGGGTCAGTCCAGCCGGGCTGCCTCCCCACCCCTGGCGTGGTCTAGCATGGGGGATGGCAAGGCAGCCCAGCTGGTTTGCTTCCCCACCCCCTATGTGATCTGGCATGGTAGATGGTGAGGCAGCAAAGCTGGGTTGACTTCCCACCCTCAGCTGGAGTTGAGAACTCAGCCCAGCTGGGCTGAGTTCCTTTCCCCAGCCCCATGGTCTTGTGGAAACAGTCGAAACAGGCTCAGAACAGCCTCACTGTTTCGACAAAGCAAGGATGTTTTGACTCAAAATTATATTCGATACAAAACACTGTTCCGTCCAGGCCCCGAAACTGAAGTCAGACTGGAACAGTGCCATTTCATACAGCCCTACTGGCTACCCCTTTTTGGAGATCTTTTATCAGTTTGGAAGTATGCCTGACTTCTTCCAAAAAAAAGAAGCACATTGGAACTGAAATAGTTTTGATCCACTTTATTTCTTTTGGCAAAATGAGTTGAGGTTTACTATATTTGTCGATTTCTAACCTAATTCAACAGCATCTCCTGATCCCAGGGCAGACAGGGCTCAGGGCTTAGTCACTCTCTTATCAGAACATAAAAGTCATGAAAGATGAGACTTCTGGACTGATGGCTGAGGACCACATGCTTTAGCTGATGATGAATTAGATCTCAAACTTCACTATAGGCTTTAGTTGTGACCTTACGAAATGCTCAACAGTTTATTTTAAGAAACATACATAGACGGCTGTAGCATTGGCTTATTCAATTATATAAATGTGTGCACACCAATTAATACTGATATAGTTATGTTCTTTAGTCCAAAAGATTGCAAATGTGCCCTTTGTCCAAACCAGCCTCTTCACTGATAGTGATTACATCCAAGAACACTTGTGGGAGGCAGGGATGTTGAGCTGCAGACCTACGCAGTTGGAATAAGTTACCAGCTCCATTAAGTAGGGTTGGAAAGTTGTAGCTGTGGTGGTCCAGGAAATGTCTAAGAGGCAGTGCCTGAGGAAAGGCAATACCCAAAACATATCCAACAGCTCTCCCAACTATTCAGTTGGTCCAATAAACAATCTCATAAAAAAGCCCTGCCTCTCAGAGAGCTACATTAAAACATGCACCAGGATTGCCACTTTTGAAATACCTTTTATAATTTCTCATCACCACTGTAAAAAATGTAAAGTTCAATGTAGATTCCTAGTTTAATGGAAGGGTCAGATACTCAGTAGGGCCTCAATCTGCCCTCTCTATTTGCCCCTGCTGTATGGAAATATTTGCATATGCAAACTGCATACCCTTATGCAATGTGGTAAAGGCATGTGATAAAACTGAAGTGTAAATATAGAGGCTTTTTTGACCTAGAGTATTGGTTATTTTAATTCAATAGCCATAAATAAAATAATACAAGTCTCACACATTGAGAAACCTGTACCTGGTGTATCACACTGATGTTCTGACCATTAGGTCAGGGGTAAGTTGTCTTGCAGCTTTTGTGTCTATACCCTTCATTAATCAAGAGAAAAATTCCAAAGTGAGTAAATATACAAAAATACCATATTGGCTTCAAATGCAATAAAGATATTTTTATGAATTTAATTATGAGTTAGCGGTCCTGACATCTTGGCTAAAACTGATTTGGGCTTTTTTTTTAATATAGTGAAAGTGAATATGAGACCTTTTTCTTCAGTGCCTAAGTGTAAGTCATGGTTTCTACACAGAAGTTATAGAAGTGCTGTTACTCGTTATGATTAATGTGAGGCAATTAGAGTGCAGAATTATTTGTCATTGAAGAGTTCCTGACCTATTTTGAAAAGAACTGGAGAAAAAATGTAGAGGTCTTTCTGTTTATAGAACATAGTTTATTTTGAGTTTCTATTATTACCAGACACCTTTAGATGAAAATAATACTATTATTTTCCCAATTCACCTGTTTCAGCTGTTTTCAATACACATTTGAAAGTATAATATCCTGTTCCATACAATAATCAGAAGTTTAGTTTGGGAATAAAATTATGACTAAGAGTTGAAATCTGCCTTCTGTTTTGACACTGACATAGACGACCTACGTCATTTTTAGGCCAATTGTACAATATTCTTGTAGTTCACTTCTCCAGTTACTAGAATTGAGGCAATGGTGCTTGCCAGGGCATTAACACCTGAAGTTTCCTTAGTGTTTGAAAAGCATGTTGAAATCCTCTGATGAAAAGTGCTGACCGAGTGTGATCCTTGGTTTGTGTTGTAATAGGTACAGTGGCTCCTCAGACACTCAGTACAGAAGGGTAAAAAGAATTTAAAAATCAATTATAGGAAAAGCTGAATGTGATTAGATAAATGGAAAATTCTTATGAAAAGAGGTCTGGTCTTTATTTCACAGTTCATACTTCACTCTTCTTACTTGATGTTGCTAATCAGATGATAGTTTAACTCCTGGACAAGTAATTTTACAGTTTTATATCCTTGTTGTACGATTAAAGTACTTGTGAAGTATCTGAATTAACACTTTGTTCTGGGACAATTGAGGCTAATTCAAGGTAAGTGACATCCTAGCTATGTGGGTCAACGATAGTCCAGGCCTGTCTTGATGCAAGTCAAAACCCGGGACTCTCAGTCCCGGATTAAATGTCTCCTTACAATCTGTTTTCCTGCATTAACATTGAGGTGATTTTGTCTTTTAACACTCCAAGATTCCCTTTTTGGCTCTTATTTTAGATTATTAATCTCTATGCAACATACTGTACTTCAGTGCTTTATAACGCAATCTGTGCAATAGCCACAGCAGGTGGAACGAGGGGGCAGTCTACACAGCTGTGATGTCTGTTAATTTGGACTGCAACTCCCAGAAACCCATGGGGAGGGGTAGTCGAGGGAAAAAGGAAGAGGAACTTGAGGCTGGAGGAAGGGGGAGAGAGAACGGCGTGCATGTGGAACCTGGTCAGCCCTACGCGGAAGAGTACACTGTGGAGCTGGAGGTCTCACTGGCTGAGCCAGCCAGGATTGTAGACTGAAGGAGCTGGGCTCAGGCATAGGAGCAGCTTCAGTTTGCTGTTTGAGTGCTCTAGGGACTAAAGGCTTACTTGGAGGCACCTCCTGAGGTGTGGGGGGAAACTTAACATGCTAAATATGTGTTACCATAGCTGATGGATTTTTTAAGTTTACCTGTTTCCTACCTTTGGCCCTTATCTTGTATTATTTTTCAATATAAAAGCAGGAACCCCCCCTTGCTTCTTGTGTCAGCTTCTGGGGCTGTCGGCTTGGCACAATATTATATGCACAATTTCCAGGACAGAATTAGGATATCATTTCTGCATCTGTCTTCCCCAGAAGATGTAACAAAAGATTCCAGTTTCATAAGAGCAGCTGTGCCTTGGAATACCTGGATCAATTTAAGACAAGTGATAGCTACCCCTGTATAAATCTCCCTGCACGATGAGAGGGGGAGACAAAAACTATATGGCCACAAATTATATAGTCAATGCCAGCGGCTTTCAACCTGTGGTGATCTGCGGACTGTTTAAGGGGTCTGCAAAAGATGACAATGATCAATCAAAAGTATGTGAATACCCACACTTACAATCCAAAGGAGCCCACACCTCCATCTGAAATTTGCAGAGGGGTCTGCAAATGAATAACGGTTGGAAAAAAAGCACTGGTCTATGCTATTCTCATTGTACTATCAAGCTGCCACCTCTAATGCCCAAACCAAGTTTTTTAGTTTTTTGTTGGCTCTTTGTGTTTGTGCTTCACTGTTCACTCGGTGGAAAAAGGAACAGTTGACCTTTTGTGCTGTTCAATGTTATTCTACCTTTATCTGATTGGCAAAAGGCTTGTAGATTGCACCAAGCTATAAATATATTGAAACACGGCCTAGGTTTCTTTCAGTGAAAATGCCCTTGGAATTTTTCCCAGATGTTACAGCAACCTGGGAATGGCAGATGGCGCTGTCCCTTTGGAAGTATTATAATAAGCAAGGCTGCAAAATAGCCACACTTTAGTCCACATGCCAGAACTGAATATACCATAGACACAACATAGCTAGGGTGTGTGATACAGAGCTGTTGCTGTTAGGAGTAAAACTGAAATACTGTGTGGCATATTCTACTAGCTCCAAGTAGATTTAATTATTGGTGAATGCATCTATGAATATTTTAGTTAGGGCAGCCATATCAACCTATAAAATATAGCAGAATCCAATAAACAGCAATTGGATCTCTGAAAGTGAGTTTTATCAAAATAAACCTCTCATACATATAAATAAATTTGATAGTAACCGTTCAATCGCAGCATTTTATTTAAAGTACTTCTGTGGCCCCTGTAATACTGTCCCTATGAGACAAGGAAGTAATTTTATTTCTCCCTCTTTTTTCAGAGGGGCTAAGTTATTCACCCAAGGTCAGTCAGGCAGAGCAGAGAAACAAACATAAGTCTCTTGGGACTTATCTCACAGCCTGCCCTGTCTGAGACAGTCCCAACTACACCCTGCCGACCTGCTCCTGGAAAGGCACTGGTTAAGACTTGCGGGTTGTCCCCAGTGCCTACTCAAGCACACCAGAGAATCTCAAATGCATCTACATATTTCTGAGTTTGGATCACGCATGCACATATGTCTGTGTGTGCATGTGTGGGATGAGGGGAACTGAAGACATAACGCTTGCCAAAGAGACACTGCTGCAGTGTAAACATGCTCTTAGTCTTAGGCTAGTGTCCTAAACACTGGATTATGTTAAATTAATAACCAGTTAAGTAAAAGACCCAACCAACAAACCAAACCAAAAAACCCCCCAAAGCATGTTGGTCACTTTATGTCAAATCTGGCACTTTTCCAAAATATCAAAGAGCCTTTGTTTGTTGGCAGTTACTGCGGGGAGGGGAGAAGCACAACTCATTTGACTAAAGGAAGAAACTAAAGCAATTAGAAATTGTAGCTGTTGGTTTTGAGTGGCATTTTTCTTTTTGAAATCAAGAAACACCTCTTTCTTTCCACAGTAATTTAAGATTTTGGTGCTGTATAATTGTGCTCAGACTGCTGCTCTCTCCTAAAATAGGTATGCAAATCAGATACTTCCATTTGCACAGGGGTGGTAAGTATTTGCACACAGTGATGTAAATAGCTACTTTGTAGTTGCACATAGGGAATCTGCAGGCATATTTTAAGTGGAGACAACAGGTGTACTCAACTGTGTGATAAATTCTGAGAGTGGATTTTGAGATGAAATTCTTTTCTTTTTTAAAGTGTTCCTAAACTCATAGTGCAAGCCCAGGCATGGCACAATGCGTTAAGTGCTATAAGAGCAAAAAGATAGCTGGTGCCTCAAAGAGCCAAAATTATAAAATAAGGTGGATACAGGCAGACAAGTAGCTGAGTACAAGGAGAAAGTGACCAGCAAGATTGGTTAGAATGATAGGCAGTGGTATAGCCAAACTTAGAGGTTCATAGTTCTGCAGGCTTGGGAGTAGGTGAACTTTTGTAACATATCTGGTACACACTGTGGAGTGGTAAAAAGATCTTGCTATTTAGCTGCCCATCCTCAATTTTTTTCATGTTCCAGCAGCAGTAGAGTGATGTGGCCAGATGCCCAGGACACAGGGGCTGTGACAACTGTGCAGTGAATGATGGTATTCATTTTGAGGGGCTTTTTTGCTGCTCCTCTTTCCCACACCTCCAAATCTGTGCATGGGACAGTTGCCTCAGTTCCCCTGCCTAATTATACCACTGGGTTCCAGTATTACCTTTCTTCCTCTAGGTGCTTTGTACTGGCAATATTTTGTTGTGCAACATGCTGCCTGCTATACAATCTCAGGATAAAACACATGAAGCCTCTTCTAGAAACTGTTTTACCCCCTCCAGCTATTCTTGAGGGAGCTAGTTTGATGAGAAGAAGGGTGAGAGTGGGAGTTCCAAGCTCCAGTTCAGCAAAACACTTAAGTATGAGCTTAACTTTTAATAAAAAGTCAGTGGGAATATCAACATGCTTAAAAGTTAATCACATGCTTAAGTATTCTGTTCAATAGCTGTTGCACACATTGTTAGGCTCTGACTCAGCAAAAGCACCAAACTACATAAACCTGTATAATTATAACAACATCCTATGCTAGTTAATTTTGGCTAAGATAGCATTCTTCACAATACTACTGGAACAGTTCCTAATTTGATATGTCTGTGTCCATTCATTTCTTCTCTGTCCCATGAAATGGAGCTCTGTTTAACTCATGCTATGGACAAGCAAGAAAACAATGCATAACATGCAAGAAATTTAATCAAATTGGATAAGTGCGTTTTTTCATTTGGAATACATCCCCTCTACTGCTAATACAGACAGAAGGTATCACATTAGCTGGGTGCATTAGTACTGTACCATCTAATTCCTCCTCTGTGTCAGAACAATTTTCAGGTGGTTAAACCTAGCCTCTTTGGACACTCTGTACTGCCAGAACTGCATGCTCAAGCCCTGTCCCTATGTCTGAACTGGAGGCCTAAGGACAGACATTCACAAAGTCTGAATTGATGCAATCTTTGCAGGTTAGTCTAAACTGCCTAGGTAGAAGTGATTTGCCAGTGTACAGACATTCCCTCTGGACTGAGGAAATGCAGGCACATGCTGCAGTGGCTCAGGCTAGAAGCTGGGGGGTGCTAGAGCAGTTCTTCGTTCCCTTCCACAGTGCTGAGCTGAGGGGCGGCCAGGCTTTGGCAGGATGCTCTGGTTAGGGATGCGTGTAAACCCTTTTCCCCTGCTTGCTGCTTAAAGACTGTCAGTGTTGCCATCCCCCAGCCCCCGGCTAGCACTCTGAGGTGGGTGGAGGGGGTTGTGCAGTACATGCATCTGTTGATGATACTGAGCTTTTCAATCTCCCTCTCCCTGCATCTTCATACTGTCTGCAGCAAACCTGACAGGTGAGGGAGCCAGCAGGGATCTGATAACACAACGTTTAGCAGCCCATCAAAAAAATGGAAGCCTCTCTCATTGGTTCAAGCTCTTGTTAAACAGCTTTTTTCAAGGAAGGATGGGAGGGACATTACCAGTTGACCTGTTGATTAGCTCCAAAAAGCCCTAAGTGGACACTTTCCTGTCCCCCTTTGCTCTGTCTTGAGCAGCAAGTGGCAGGGAGGAGGGCGGCAGAGAGAGGAGGAGTGCAGGGAGAAGCCAGGCAGACCTTGCTGGGCCTGTAACTTCTGCCAGAGCTCTGGCTAGGGAGCAGAGGGACAGGGCTACCCTTGCTCTCTGGAGCAGAGAGCACACCCAAGCCCAGCCCAGCCCTGCCCAGGGCTGCAGAGCAACTGGGATGCTGGGGCACTCTTATTTAACTTAAACCAGGAAGGCGTCTGGGACAGATATTGCATAAACCAGTTTGACCCAAATCAGTTAAGTTTGATACTACATTCAACCAAGTTTATCTTAAACCAGTTTCAGCCATTTTGCAACTGGTTTATGTGCACTGAACTTATGTTCTATTACAGGGTTAATAGATCCGTTTCTGATCCCTTAAATGGGTTTATATGTAGTGTCTACCCCTAGATGAGAAGCAGATGTTATAGAGCCTCTTGCAGCTGCCCCAGCTATATGTCAGCTAAGCATCCCCTCTCACTAGGGGAATCTCAGAGACCAGTTTGAGCTTTAAGTTCCTCTGTCCTGCAGTAGAGGTACAAATGGGATTTACGTACAGGCAAGAATCTGGCCAATATTTTACTATCAAAAGGCAACTCCTTTACAATGTTGTTTTTCATAAGTCCAACTAGAGACATTAACCCTTATGTATTTAGTAGAGCAGTGATGTCAAAGATACAGCTTGCAGAGCCATATCATTCATCTGCTGGTCCTGCCCATGGGTCTCAGAGTGACCTACAGACAACATGCAGGGAGTTGGGCGCATGGCAACTGCTCTGGGGCTGTGCTGCAGAACTCTGCAGTGGCAGCTGTAGGGCTGCACAGTGGAGCCCTGGGGTGACCAGAGCATGATAGGACCACATGAGCAACCACTCCAGGGCACACACTGGATCCATAATGGGGGTCTGTGGGTCAGGTTCAGTCTGGCCTGTAGACTGGTCTCATGCCATTCATTCATCCATCTTCCTAATGACACTTATTTAATAGAAGTTTTGCTCCTGGAATTTCTCCATCCGGTGATAGGCTTTTACAGAACAAAATCTAACTTAAACTGCACAATATTACCATTTCTCATGTTACTGCTATATATTATTAATTGAGCTTAGAAATGAGCAATACACATTCAGATACTTTAGATGACTGTTTCAACCCTGGTCCCCTCCAAGTCTCAGCTGTTTGGCTATTTTGTATCTCAAAGGGTTCCATTGCCTTGGGAAGCAGACCATCAAGGGCAGTCGCACTGCTAAGGTCATAGGGTGAAGAAGCCAGAGACCTGCGAGCGTTCAGGCCGGAGGAAACTATTCTGCCTGAACACTTTCATATCTCTGTTTTTTACCAAACTGCTTTGGGACTGTGCTGAGCAGTGAGATTTAGGGAATCTTCTGTAGCTGAGTAGCATAGAATTTTTTTTAACAAGCAGAGTGACTGGCTTCCTGACACTGCTCCTGGGGGATATCCTGTCCAAGAAGTCACGAGGGAGGATCTTTGCAAACCAGAAAGTAGAGGTATTGGAGGGGGAGTTGCCTGCTTTGTGGCTTCTGTCTACCAACTATACTGTGCTCATATGGGACTCCCTGTACAAGGTATCCCTGAAACTGAAGGTCATGGGGACTTCCTACCGGTGCCCATATCATGCTCAAAGTTCTTTTCAACCTTTGCTGGCGGGGGCAGCCAATCTTGCACCCAGCAAGGGTCTGTGTACCTTCCCATCACATGCCAGAGGGCTCATGGTCTCCTCCCCTGTGCCATACACGCCCATTCTCACTTATGCTAGTGTCTGTATCCCCTTAGCTCCTTCCCCTCAGAAGTCCTTGAGTTTTTCCCCCTGTCCAGGGGTTCTCTGCCCTACACTTTCTCCCTCATGCCAAGGGGTATGTGTGCTGTCCTGTTCCGCCATTTCTTCCAATTTCCTTCTCTTCTCTAACACCATTCCTGTGTTTTCATCATTTTCTCCCTTGCTTCTACAAGGGCATCAGCATTTTTAAATTGGGACTATGGTTAGAAGACCACTGCTATACTACAATGTGTTACTGGCTGCCATCAGCCAATGTCTTGCTATACAGATGAGTACAGGTCTTTCTGAAGTCTCTGGCTCTGTTAAGCAAGGATGAGAGGGTCCTTTTTGCTCATTTCCCTACAGTAGCACATTGATGCCTAAAACATAGGTCTCAAAAAGCATCCTGGTCACTGAGTACAGTCCCATGATTTTGTAGGTAGTCATTAACCCAAAGAATTTCCAAAATCACCACTTCAAACTCTTACATGCAAGAAGATCCTGTCATGTCTCCTGTGTGTGGACACCAGCCATGCCACTTCCCTGCTACTGCAACTACAGGGATGTAGTTTCTTGTGTTTAGAAGATCGTGGGAAGAGGACCATCCCCCACATTGCAGAAGGTGGCAAAAACCTCCACACAGTCCATGTCCATGCCAAACTGATTTAGAGGAAAACTCTTTTCCTAACCTCGAATTTAGTGATTGGCGTGATTCTGAATGGAAGAGCAAGTCCCTCTAAGCAGGAACCGCAGAACTTTTCTAAGTACTGACAGAAGTATCAGCACAGTCAAAAAGGCTCGGCCTCAGTGACAGTGCCTCAAAGGAAGGCAAAAGAACCTCTCAGAATCTAGTAGTTATTCATGAAGGGGAAAAGTCTTCCTTACTCCAATGGAAAACCAGCAAAACCCAGAAATATAGAATTAGCAAACTCCTTCCATCTTCCACATCACAGAAGTGGTTAGATACCCTCCAACCTGGAGACTGCAACATGTGAATCTATAATGTTCATCCAGAACTTACTGTCTTATCATACCATCCCTTCGATAACCTTATCCAGTTTGATCTTAGAGACTCGAATTCCTTGACCCCAGAACACTGCTTGGAACTCCTCTCTCTTTATAGCAGAAAATTAGAAGGTTAGCAAACTAAATTTATTCAGAGCCATTTGATCTTGTGCTAGTGTTGTCTTTCCACCTCACTTCATTCAGTCACTAAATTTTAAATGCCACCTTTCCCTCTCTCTCTCCCCACTTCAGTTCTGAACTGAGTCTAGCAGCTGCTTTCATAAGAATGGCTTCAAATAGAAAATAACGCCGCATAGCTTCTGAAAGCTACTTCAATCCCCCTCCCTCCTAAAATGCTATACAGTATTTATTTCTGATTTAGCCATTGGTAAGACATCAGCTGGTAGAAACAGGTCATAACAGAAATATGGAAAAAAATTAGATGAAATCAACATTTTGTTAAAGTCTCACATTTTGCTAGGTGTCAGCAATAGCTAGGTGATGGGGAGAGCTTTTGAGACCAGTAGAGGTTCTCAAGTATTTGTCTTAGACCTCTGATTTGGAGATGTTAGGGTAAAAACAGAAGTTGCATTTTGGGAGGTTCTGAATGATTTGAGTCAAAGCCCTGGGAGCTTTATAGACCTTTTCACAAGTAGCTTGGCTCTGGAATGAATGGTCATTAACTTGAATTAGTCACAATTCTCCTGGGAAAAAGTATTTTGGATTCTTCACAGTTGCTTGTATGTAGGATAATGGGGTTGTAGGTCTATAGACTCCCAGGAGACATTTTTTAGTCTTAGAAATCTTCCGTGAAATCTAGCTATATGGAACTGTAAGTACACACATACCTTGGTAATAGTCCATACATTGGTGATACCCATCATTTTCTGATCCGTCTGCAGGAGCCCATCACTGACTATTTCAAGTTTGCAGAAAAATCATCAGAATCTGAAATCTTGCTGTTGCAAACAGAAGCATGGCAATTCTGACATGACATCAGTGCCTTGTGGCAGTGGTACTTTGGGTGCCTCATCGTCCTGTTCTCTTGGCTGAGCTCCTGATTGAATTAAGTTGAATTGATGAACCATAATTTCCATAATCTTTTTGTGTTTTTGAATAAAAAGCAATGTTTCAGTTTCCCAAATTGAAATTTTCTTTTGGATAAAGGAGTCTTTCATGGGGGTGGAATGAGGGTTTTTTTAATTTTTAATTGAAAATAGTTTTAGTGGGAAAATGTTTGACTAGCATTACATTTGCTCCGTGTAGTACAGGAACTTCCCAACTACAGCTCCAGGAAACTTTGCACTACATTTTCCAGTGATATTAGGAAAGTGCTGGTGAAGACAAACTGAAGTTATCTTCTTCCTTTTGGGGAAGCTAGTATACCCAGAAGCAATAAAAGGGAGCAGACTCTGAGACTATGCAAAGCAGCTGGCTCCTTTTTTTTTTTTTTTTCTAATTTCCCCGTATATATTGGAACAACAGCCAGTCAAGTTTGAAATCCTAGTGTGAACCCAGTATGCCTGGTAGCCTGCCTCACCTTCCACAACACAATGGAGTTTCCAGTCCCACCTTATGAGCAGAAGCCCTAAAGGAGAAAGAGAACAATGGACTAGAAGAAGATAATAGCATATCTGTTTTTAGCTGACAGTTTCTGCCTGCTTATCTTCCTTCATCCACAGACACATTTTAGCTGGCCTCAGAGAATGAAAGATAAGGGATAACCTGTTGGTTTGACCCATGTTGGGAAAGTATTTAGTTAACGAGTCTGTCTGATAAATGACTAACTGCAGCACATGGAGCTGCTCATGCAAAGAGAGCAAAGGAAAATATAGACGTTCTCACAACTTCATAGCTGAGATACAGCAACAAAACTATTCTCTTCTAGGTAGGTCTGAGGCCTGGACCTTAATAAATTATTATGAATATCTATATCTATAATATGATTGCTTTAAAAAATCAAATGAGATTCATAGAACAATTGTGTGGTAGAATCATATTCCAGAGGATTAAACTAAAGCAAAAAAAGTTGTTGTTGATGATGCAATTTAAACTTTGGAGTACTGATTCCCTAGCTTCTACTCTAGGTAGAGGACAACTCCTAAACTTACACCTCCATGGGGCCAGATGGGATGCACCCGAGGGTTAAACCTGAGGGTGCTGAGGGAGTTGGCTGATGTGAGTGCAGAGCCACTGGCCATCATTGAAAACTCATGGTGATTGGGAGAGGTCCCGATTGATTGGAAAATGGCAAATAAAGTGCCCATATTTAAGAAAGGGAAAAAGGAGAATCCAAGGAACTACAGACCAGGCAGGCTCATCTCAGTCCCTGGAAAAATAATGGAGCAGATCCTTAAGGAACTCATTTCTAAGCTCTTGGAGGAGAAGAAGGTGATTAGGAATAGTCAGCATGGATTCACCAAGGGCAAGTCATGCCGACCAACATGATTGCTTTCTATGACAAGATGACTGGCTCTGTGGATGTGATATACCTTGACTTAAGTAAGGCTTTTGATATGGTCTCTCACAACATTCTCGCAGGCAAGCTAAGGAAGTACTGGCTGTATGAATGGACAGTAAGGTGAATAGAAAACTGGCTACATCACTGGGTTAAGAGGGTAATGCTCAATGGCTCGATGTCTAGTTGGCAGCCAGTATCAAGTGGAGTTCCCCAGGGGTCGGTCCTGGGGCCAGTTTTGTTCAATATCTTCATCAGCAACCTGGAAGATGGCATAGACTGCACCCTCAGCAAGTCTGCAGATGACACCAAGCTGAGAGGAGTAGCAAATATGCTGGAGGGTAGGGTTAGTCTGCAGACTGGAGGAAGTGACCCACTTCAAGTCAGAAGCAAAGGAAGATGGGATTGTCATGGCTTTTCCCTGAAGCAGTACGAGGAAAGTGGCTAGAGCTGGTGCTTCTTCCTGCAGAGGTAAAGGGACTGTGACTGTCCCTAAATCCCTCCACCACCAAGTGCTGCTGAGGCCCCATGACTGCTCCATGTACTGGGTATGACCCATGGGCTATAGGTTGCCAACCCCTTCTCTAATAAAGAATTTAAGACAACAAGTCTGGATAACTATAAATGCTTTAAATGGTTTCTGAACCTAGAAAAAATTGTACCTAAATAACTTTAGTTTATTATTTTAACATGTATATAGTCTGGGTACAGCAACAATACATAAAAAATGATAAACCCTTTCCCAAGAAGCTTATGATTTAAATATATGGCATATATTTAATGGTAACCACTGTACACTGGATAGTCAATATTTACCAAAGATTATCATGTTATAGCACCTGCAATTTTGCTATATGGTAATTGTTAATAACCTTTTTAACAGTAGCACATTAAGAAACTTTGATTAGCATGCTAGAGTAAACTTGCTCTAAATCCAGGATTATCTTAATTATATAGCATTCTAAAAGCAAAGTGCTCTGGTATAGCTCTGTTCAGCAGAAAATTTTGCCCAAGATACAGCAAATCTGCTGAATCTTGGTGTCCCAATGGATAGTTCTTCATCCCAATTAAGTAGAAATTCTGATTTAACAGAAAATGGATGTTTGCTTGTTTAGAATAGCAATGCCTGGGAGCTGCAGGAATCCTGTCATTTAATTTGGCTTTTATGCTGTATGTTGTAATAAAAGAGTTGCTAAAACTGCTTTCTGGCATTTTATTTATGGTTTGATAGGAAGGTACCACATGATCAGTAAAACTAGGGAACCACCAGCCCCAGATTTACTTTTAATGGGATCATTTGCTAGTCATACAATAGAAACAACATTGTCAAAAGAATGTTAATGCCTCTGACCTGACTTTTTTCATGGTTGCAACATTGGCAAGTTGCCACTGAAAAATAATTCCAAAGATATTTTCAAAGGAGTCGCTCTCCCTGTTTCAAAACCTCCCTGACTATGTCTCTGCCTTCAGCCATACCTCTGGGAAAACTGCAAACTTCTAGAACTACGCCCCAGTATCAAATACCAGACTACTTATGCTTGTATATAATAATAATAATAATAATAATAATAATTAAAGTATAAAAATGGCTTTTCAATATCATGGTGTGCATTATAAGTCATGCAGGGTTCTTTCATTTCTTAAAAACAAAAATATAATAGACTGAACAGCATTTAAGAAGCGTGGGACCAGTTGACAACACACATTAGAAATGCTGGTTATTCCCCTGGTTCAATCTGGTTAGACTGAATTTGTACAATGTAAAACAAAATGATAAGACACACTGGAAACGGTGAAAAATTTATCAGTATGAGGTAATTTGGTATTCTAATTCTGTAGGTTCATTTTTGTTGGTAGGTTCTATCACATTATCCAAATGTACCTAATTAAAAGCACGGAGAAGCAGAACAAAGTAATGAATCTTCCTCCTAGGTTACTTACTGGTTTGAAATTGGGACAGACATTTTTTTCCCGTAAGCTGAAGCTAGTTTGAACTTTAAAATGAGCCTAATGAAGCCTTATCACCATTTCTGAACAGTACTTTAAAGAGATAATAAAAAAATACGATCCATTAATAATTCATGACCAGGGATCTGGGTTTTCCATTTCCTGTGGAAAAATGGAAAAAATGCAGTTTTTCCCTTTTAACTGAGGAAAAACATGGATTTTTCATTTTAATGGAGAAACACGCAGATTTTCCACTTTTACAAAGAACACTCTGCAGACTGGCAGAGCGGGAGGAGGGCAGTCAAGAAGGGGGCACCATGCACATGTGCGTGCTCAGACGTGCACACAGCCACCAGGCAGCCTGGAGAGCAGCTCCGGCAGGTAAGTCTGCAGGGCGGTGGGGGGGAGGGGAATTAAGGCCCCCATGGAGAGAGTTGGGCTGGGTTGAGGCTGGGGCTGCTGTCCAGCTGGGGTGGTACATGGGGCTTGGAGCCTGGAGCCTTGCACAGCTGCAGGGCCCCAGTGGGGAGCAGGACAGAGCTCTCAGTGGCTCATCTGGGGGCAGGGTGTGGGACTGGCTCCCTGCTGCTGCATGCGCTCCCGGGGGGGAGGGGACAGGGGGAACATGTGCCTCCCAGCTCTGTGCGCAGGGCAGGTATGGAGTGGCTGCTGCAGGCTTCGACTTTTCACGTTGCTGCCCTCCCAATGGGGCCTACACAGCCCCGCATGTGAGACCTCATGTGGCAGGGTAGAGTGGGGCAGGGAAGCCCTGTGCCATCATGGCAAGGTGCCTCCTGCCCGTCCGGCAAAAGCAGAGGCAGTGCTGCAGAGTTGTGCCCCTCGCTGCTGCCAGGCAAGGAGGGGGCACCTCACCATGGCAGTGCAGAGCTCCTGGTGGTGGGACCGAGCTTTCCCACATGGCCCTGCTCTGCCATGCTGTGCTGGGTCCCAGCACAGCGGGCTGTGGAGGCCCTGAGGGGAGGATAGCAGGGTGGGAAGCCTGAGCCCGCAGTGAACAACCTGCATTTGGCCCCCCACCACCACCGGGCTCTGCTCCAGTCATGCTGCCTGTGGGGCAGGGGGAGTTGGGCTCCATGCTCCACTCTGCTGCCTCCTGCAGGCGGCAGCTGGGGTTTGGGTGCTGCTGTGGGGGGCAGGGTGCCAAGAGTCTCTGGCTCTGTAGCCCTGGCAGCTGGGGCCTCTGTCCGGCAGGGCTGGGGGGTGTGGCGTGGCTGTGGGTGGGGAGTGGGAGGCACTGGCAGGGCTAGCGGGGCTGTGGGTGGGGAGTGCAGGCCCTTAGCCTGCGTCCTGGTGAATGAGAGAAAAATGGGAAACTCTGATTTTCCATGATAGAAAAACCTAAAATCAAATACCAAAATTTATAGGTACTTAGAATTTATTTTATTATAATGATTGAGGCATTGGTAGGCTTCCAAATTAAAATTGTAAATATAGCAATAAAACATTGCTCAGTTGATATATATATTGATATATATATATATATATATATATATATATATATTATAGGCGTTTCATTTTAATAGTGGGTTTGGGGGGCGGATTATCAGAGAATTTCCTTTTTTTTTTTTAATCGCAGAATTTGTGGGGGTTTTGTTAATCAGAAAATTTGTCATTTTTAAACAGAGAAAACCAGGATCCCTGTCATGACTCTTACATGCTTATGTGTGCTAAAGTTGGTAATAAAGGCATCAATAAGTTATAGCACAGACTTCTAAACAAACTATTGACCTGGTAGAAAACAAGGTAGAGATGCATAATTATAACAAATTAACTATTTTTAAACCTCAGTTCATTAGCCCTTTCTAAACTTTTGTAAATGCAACCTTAATTTTAAGTAGGATGTAGTCTGCATCAAGAACCAAGACTCTTGGCCATCTATGGATAAATGAATGGAAGTCAGTATAAATATTTCTTCTACCCTAGAGCAGCAGCAAGTCCAATCTAATAGGACACCTTTGTTGCAACCAAAGAGCCAACTGGGGATTGCAGGTGCTCATTGCTTGTCAGAAATTGGCATCATCTTTGAAAAGAGTACACACACAAATCCAGCAGATTGCAGATACAACTCATTCATAATGGACAAAATGTCCTCTGCCAGCTGGCATAGTTTATTAGGGCAGCCCTATTGATTGCCTGCAAGGTTGCTACTCTCTTTTCCATGATAATTCCCTTTACTTTTTTCATAACATTACTCTAATATGAAGACACTGCCAACTAAAATGTCATTTCTATTTTTAGCATGGTGTATTTATTGTGCATGTGTCTGAGAAAGAGAAAGTGACAGCATGCCGCAGACAGATATTGTGGCTCAGAAGACCTCTTGGTTTATCCGTAACCTGTGGAGACAACGGGCTTGACAAGAAGAACCATGATGCTTTGAATTAACTCTGAGAGGTGGTTTTAGAGAGAGAGACAGGCTACCCAAGCAAAACCTTTTTGTTTACCCTTTTGTTAACATCCCTTATTAAGTACCTCAGAGTTAGTACAGTTTTGAATAAATACTTGCAAGTGGTCAATTGTGCTTGGGCCTTTTGTAACTTAAGTGAACTGACCCAAAGAGATTCTTACTCAAGAATCAAAATTTCCCCAGTCACTTAAATAAGTATGAATTTAGGCAGCAAAACTTTTTGCATAAACACCCTGGATGAAATGCAGCCCCATGCAAGGAATAATAAAAGATCTTTACATTACAGAAGTCCTCAATAGGTCCTCACTGACACTTAAGAGGTAGGTGAGCTCTGGTGTTTACTGCTGTACAGGATCGCATGTCATCCTGTTAGAATTCTCCAATCTGCATGCAGATCATTTTGAATACTTAGCTTACATGAAACATATAGATTCCCATAAGTGTTGCTCATAGGAGATGTTTGGACAATACTGCAGTCACTGTGATACAAGAAAAGCTGACCAAAGCCAGACAAATCAAAGGCTAAGAGTCCAGTCTGTAAATATCAGGGCTCCGAGTTAAGGAAAGTCTGTTGGTCTGAACTTCAAACTTGTCAGTTTGTTTGTACATTTGCATGTCACAGTAACCTTCACTTTTTTTAAAGGGTAGCCTTTGCCTATGAACAGGCAGCGTATCTTTTCTACCGTGACCTTTTGTCTGTCCTTTGCGACCATCAGCCACTGCTCCCACTCTCGCAGTCATACTGACTCTGAAGCCATAAACCATAAAGATACAGTCAACCAGAGAAGCTGCAGGAAGCCCTACTGGTTTGAAGCACTGGGCACTTGGGACTCCTATCACTGAGTGTTTGCACAGTTCGTTGCAGACCTTGGCCTTCAAATAATAGGAAAAAAGCTGGACTATTTACCTGAATGCAAATTATGGTCATCTGCCTACAAACTGTCCTTTGTGTTTATGTTGCTCAAAGTTCAGGTTAACAGTTCCAATAATTTCCTGATTCTGGCTGAAAGTTTATTATTTGCTTATCTGAACAGAGAGAAACCTGTACTTTTGTGATCTGTATTCAAACCAACTTCAGCATGTGTAATGCAGGAACTAACAAATCCTAAGCTTTAATGTAGACTGAAACCAAGTGTGTTTTTTTTCTGGAATGAGATTACTGCACAGTTATTTACAAATGGAACAATAGATTCATCTGATAGAAACGCTTGGTGTTTTCTATTTAATTGTTCTCACAAAGCTATTCTTGCAATTAGTGACATGCAGACTTGCAAAACTCTAGTCTGGACTAGCATTAAACCAACCTGTTTGCATCTGCTTCTGCTGTTGGAGGGCAGACAAATACAACCAAAATCACCGGATGCAACTCAAACTCTATCTTATGTAGATTGATTGTTTTTTCTCTTTATTTTCTTTCTAGTTCTGTAACTTCATGCATAGATGATGGGAGACGCACATTACAGAGTCCTGACTTAAGTGAGGCATAGTATTGGCAGGTACTATGCAAATTGCTCAACACAGTATTAACAAAGCAGAGCAGCTAATTCCTAGTTTACCACGCCTTTGTTATTCCAGTCCCCATGGTCTCTTGAACAGAGACTTCAAAACTATTTGGTGCTTTAGCAATCTGACTGTATGCTCAACAGACATGAGATGAGGTCAGATTTTTTACATTTGTCCTAAGCATACCCAGCATGTACTTTGATTAGGGTATGAGGAAAAGAAGACAATGGCCTAATTAGAGTTTTTGTTTGGGACAGCATGTCTGAATAGCTCCAATTTTGTGATGGGATCTAAAGCCTTTTACTTCTAGACTATATTCAAGCCAGGTCAGCTGTGACTCAATGATGATATAATGGAAAGGGTGGTGGAAAACAAATCTAGATTTTTCCTATTTAAAAGTCAATTAGAAATAAAGACAATGTGATTACTGTCAGCACTTTTTGATACTGGACCAAGAGTAGAAGCAAATGCAGCCAGTTTGTCCTGACCTACAAGGATGGTGGCAATGCAGTGAAAATAAGTTTTGGGGAAATGGTGACAGGAAAGAACATAATAAGGTTCGCCCTTTCTACTGATATTTAGAGGCCTTGGGAGATGATAAAGATTTAGTATGTCCCATGGGCCTTGGTTTTGTATCCATTTGAACATCTAGCAATAATGCTATGGAATGACTAATGGCTACATTTAGGCTAGGTACAGAAATTACACATAAACCAGTATAAATGATTGGAAACAAGTTCAAATCTGTAACACAACAGAAGTTCAGTACACAAACTGCTTTCAAAATGGCTGAAACCAGTTTAAGATAAACCTGGATGGATGCAGATTTAGCTGATTTCAGTTAAACCAGTACATTGAACTTTTGTCCCAGAACCCCTCCAGATTCAAGTTAACTCACAGTCCCCCAGCATCCCAGGATGCTTTGCACCTCCACCATAATGTCCCCCCAGGGTGGGCAGGCTAGCCTTGGCCCATGCTGTCTGCTCCAGCTGAGCAGGAAGGCATGCTCTAGCATTCCACAGCTTCTGGCCTGGGCCACTTCAGGAATGTGGCTGCATTTCCAGAATCGAAAGTAAATGTCTGTTCACTTGTTTATTGGTTTAATCTATACATCTTAGATTAACCTGAAAATTGATTCAGTCTTGGGCTTTTTGACTATCTGTACTTAGCCATATTATTGCAATGTTCTAATACTTGTGACATTTATTTTTAGGTTCCAAAGTACTCCCCTCCCACAGCATGTTGTTAGATTCTCTTTCTTTTAACTGCTGACAAAAATAAACAGGAAAATTCAAGGGAGCAATCCTGGCAGCACAAGGTTGTCCATCCCATCTCGGAGGAAGGGCAGCAAAAGGGCACAGCAACCCCCTTGGCTCAGCAGGGAACTTGAGGACCCCTCGCACCTAAAAGGAGAGACTTATAAAGGATGGAAGGGTGGAATAACCACCAAGAAGGAATACTCAGTGCTGGTCCATGCCTGCAGGGAGCGGACCAGGAAACCCAAGGCTGCAACTGAACTTCATTTGGCTTTATATATCAAGGATAATAAAAAGTCTTTTTTTCAGATACATGGGGAGTCGGAAAAAAAGCAAAGGTAACATTGGACCTCTGCTGAAGCAAATAGGACAACTGACTACCAACACCCAGGAAAAAGCCAACCTACTTAATGGGTACTTTGCATCGGTCTTTCATAAGCCCAAAGGGAATGCTCTGCCTAGCATGATGCAGGACGGCCAGGGTGAGGGTGTATGTATATCCAGCATCAGTGTAGACCTTGTAAAGGAACACCTTGAGACATCTTCAAGTCAGCTGGCCCTAACAGATTACACCCTAGAGTACTCAAGAAGCTGGCAGGTGTCACAGCCCAACCATTGGCAAAAATATTAAAAAACTCATAACGCTCAGGTAAAGTACCTGAAGACTGGGAGAAGGCCAATGTGGTACCCATCTTCAAGAAAGGGAAAGTAGATCCTGGGAATTAGAAGCCAATCAGCTTGACCTCAATCCCAAGTAAGATTCTGGAGAAAATTATCAAAGAGACCCTTCTAAGCTGGGTGATGGCAACATCCTGAGGGACAGCCAGCATGGGTTTGCTGCAGGTAGGTCTTGCCTTACTAATCTCATCTCCTTCTATGATCAGGTGACATAACACCTGGACAAGGGAGAAGAGATTGACATCATATATATGGACTTTAAAAAAAGCCTTCAATCTGATGTCCCATGATCTCCTCATGGAAAAAGTGGCCAACTGTGGCCTCGGCTACACCACAGTCCAATGGCTGGGAAATTGACTCTGTGGTTAGACCCAGAGAGTAGTAGTCAATGGAAGCGAATCATTATGGCGCTCTGTGACCAGTGGTATCCCCCAAAACTCTGTCCTTGGACCAGTTCTCTTTAACATCTTTATCAATGAAGTGGACACTGGTGTCAGAAGCGCACTGGCCAAGTTTGCCAATGACACTAAACTTTGGGGCATAGTGTCCACACCTGAGGATAGGTTAGTGACTTCAAACTTGTCAGTTTGTTTGTACTAAGGTGACTTGGATAAGCTTAGTAAATGGGAGGATATAAACCTGATGATGTTTAATACCGAAAAATGCAAGGTACTCCACCTTGGGGGAAAAAAACCTCTGCAGCACGCTTACAGGCTTGGCAGTGCTACACTCGCTAGCACCATGGCTAAAAGAGACTCGGGGGTCATGATTGACCACAAGATGAACATGAGCCACCAATGTGATGTCACAACTGGTAAAGGAAATAAAACTCCGGCTTCTATCCCTAGATGCTTCTCTAGCAAATCCCAGGATGTCATCCTCCCACTGTACTCGGTCTTGGTGAGGCCGCAGCTGGAGTACTGCATCCAATTCCGGGCTCCACAATTCAAGAAGGATGTTGAGAAGCTTGAGAGAGTCCAGAGAGAGCCACATGCATGATCAAAGGGCAAGAGATTAGGCCTTATGATGACAGACTGAGAGCTAAGGGGCTCTTCAGCCTAGAAAAGCACAGGCTCAGGGGGGATGTGGTGGCTGCCTAAAAGTACGTAAGGGGCATGCATCAGGATCTGGGGGAACATCTGTTCACCAGAGTGCCCCAAGGGATAATAAGGACCAACCGTCATAAATTCCTCCATGGCCATTTCAGGCTGGACATAAGGAAAAACTTATTTACTGTCCAAGCCTCCAAGGCCTGGAATAGACTCCCTCCAGAAGTGGCATAGGCACCTACTCTAGACTTATTCAAGAAATGTTTGGATGATTATCTTGCTGGGATCCTGCCCCTGGATCTTCAAGGTCCCTTCCAGCCCTAATGTCTATGAAATCTATGAAATCAAAGTGGTAGATGCGACTGTGGTAGATGAGATTATCATCATTGGTTGGAGTGCATAAAAAGAACTCTTCTACTTGCATGTAATTCTGAGCTAAGCTTACGTGGGTGGGGCTCTTTTGGTGTATAAATTATTGGAAGGAATTATACTTTTTGTACTTTGATTTTTTGATCCATTGGCTGTTGTGTAGGTTAGTTAACTACGAAATAGTTCCAGGTCCAAATTTAGATTTTGTGTTAAAAATCAAAGATAACAGAGCTTACATTCCTAAAAACATGGAAGTTATCTTTTCAAAGCTCCACAATGGAATTTGAATACTTCTACAATATTTGCTTGCACACAAACAAGATTTTACATGTGTGATAACCAACGAAGCTGGTTTTCTAGGTTTAAAAATTCCAAATTCCCACTTATAGGTATTAGTTGAACACATATTTTATTGTTATATTTACAATTTTAAACCAATTTGGAAGCCTACCAGTGCCTCAATCCTTATAAAATAAATCTAAGTACCTATACATTTTGGCATTTGATTTCATTTTTTTCTCATGGAAAAATCAGAGCTCCCCCTCCCTCTTCATTCACCAGGATGTGAGTCCAGGTGCAGCTGCCCCCCCTGCTCCCTCACACTGCCCTGATATGCTGATGCCCTGCCCCTGTCCATGCCAGGGCCCCTCATTCTCAACCCACAGCTCCCACTGACTCTGATGGTGCCCTTCACTCCTGACTCACACACCCCGAGCCCTGCTGGTGCCCCTCACTCCAGACCCATTGCCCCCGCCTCCAGGCCCCAGCCCCCTGCCCCTCCCCCAATGTGTGAGGAAGGGGATGGCTGTGTAGGGAAGGGGGACTGTGAGCACAGGTGATGCAGAGGAGGGGACAAAGGCAACCTGTCAGGGGGGCATGTGCTCCCCAGAATTCTGTTCCTACAGTGGGAACCTACACAACAGCCAGTGAAGTGCACATGTTCCCTGTGTCCCGTTCTCTCCAGCCCCAAGCAGCCCAAAACTCTGCCAGCTTGTAAGGGGAAATCTGCAGTTTCCCACGCCGTTCTCCTTTAAAGGAGAAGATCCATGTTTTTCTGCAACAAATGGAAAATCTGGATCCTGTTAACCACCTCTTAGCTGATGCATGAGAAACTAAACTGAGGATGTCCAAAGCTAGAAGCTTGGGTTGTTATAGCTTCAGCTAAAAGTCAATTGCTGGCTGTAACAGCTCCTAGCCTGTGTAGACTGGGTATAGAGAAGGATTAGACCCACAGACTCACCGGTGGGTTATGCTCTCTTAAACTGTATCTCTCAAACTGTGTCTTGTGGGCCTCATAGCCATGAACTGAACTTGATATTTCATGGACAAATTTCACGTGAAATGGTTCTGCCTCCTTCTTGCTCTTTCCTGCTACTAAGCCATTGTAAAAGAAGCTGAAAATATCTAAAGTCTTTCAATAGTTTCTATGTAAATAGCGTTCTTTCTTTGTACCACATGATTTGTGGAGGAACGGGAAGGACACACCAGACAAACCTCCCTAATAAGTTATGAGCTACCTGAGAGGTTGATAATCACTGTATTCGCCCTGAAGTCAAATTCATTCTCAAGGCCAGATACTTCCTTACAATTTAGACTGCAAATAAATATGATCTTGGCCAGCTCCCAGAGGGCACTTGTGTGTACAGAAATCATGCAAAGGCATAGAGGATCTCCCCAGCCACAGGGGATAACGGATAGAAGGAAGAGAAAAATGCCTTGGGACTACAGGCAGGTATTACAGATTGGAGCTCTGAGAAGGGTGCTTAAATTTATATTGGCTCAATCCCAGGAAATGGCGGCCCTAAGGCTGGGGGAAGCACAAAGGTGGTTTGACACCCATTCCTGAAACCCTTTCCCCCGTGTTGTACAAATATTCTTTTAGTTACAGTTCAGGATTTGTTCTATGTTATCTGATCAGGGTGAGATGCAAAAAGAAAACAATAACATAAATGGTAAAAAGTAAATTACTTTCTTAAAACATTATTTAATTTTAAAATTGATGTTCTAAGGTGCTGACAGGTAGGGAAATGTTTTTATTTAAAAATTGATAGCATTTCTCTAATGGATGTAAAGTCCTTTGAAGTTTAAAAGTGATATGTAACTGAAAAGTATTATCATTGTATTTTTAAAATATTTCATAGGAAGCTCTTTATTATTTTTGACTCAGTTACATAGCATAGTTGTCTTCTACACAGATGCCTGCTGTCACGATGAACCCAGCAGAGCTGGCAAGCCAAGCTCAGGGTTGCGGTCACGGTGGGTTGGCCGGGTGGTGGCTATTGGCACGGACAGGTGGGATTAACGGCGTGGAGTCAGGAGATACGGACCGGAGCGGGTTAAAGCACAAACGGATTTATTCTGACTTACGCTTTTGGCGTAGGTAGTGATGTCTTCAGTTACAGTTAGGAACACAAACAATTAACAACAAAGGGGTCTGTTGGCCCACGAGGTTCAGTCCGAAGACCTAGTCCCAGGGCTGGTCAACAGCTTATAAATGGGGATCACAAACAATGAAACGAACTGTAACACGTTGATGATGAACCGTGTGACGCCAGTCCAAGGTGATGGACAATCGGGTGGTCGAATGAGAAAGCCGAGGTCAGAAGCCAGGAGATGATGCAGGGGAGATGTCAGTTCAGAGGGATGAGCAGAGTCGTAGTCGGTGAAGAAAGCCAAGGTCGATGATCCGGAACTGGGTTATAACAAAGTCCAAAGGGTGATCCTAAATCGTAGCCGTTAATCAGTACCGAGGTAAATCAGAAGCCAGGCAAGCGTAGTCAGAACCGTAGGGTAATGAGTGATATGAAAAACAACCAGCAATGGAGGTGAAGGAGGAGATCTATAGGCCCTAAAGCCTGACTGAGAGACAGTCTGAAGTCTTCAGTTACAGTTTGGAACGTGCAAACAACAAGAACAACAGAGGGGTCTGTTGGCCCACGAGGTTCAGTCTGAAGACCTAGTCCCAGGGCTGGTCAACAGCTAATAAATGGGGATCACACACAACAGGACAAAAACTGTAACATGTAAACGATGAACCGCGTGACGCCAGTCCAAGGTAATGGACAATCGGGTGGTCGAATGAGAAAGCCGAGGTCGGAAGCCAGGAGATGATACAGTGGAGACGTCAGTTCAGAGGGATGAGCAGAATCGTAGTCAGAGAAGAAAGCCGAGGTTGATGATCCGGAACCGGGTTATAACAGAGTCCAAAGGGTGATCCAAAATCACTAATTAGTCAATACGAAGGTAAGTCAGAAGCCAGGCAAGCGTAGTCAGAACGTACGTAACGATTAATACGAAAAACAACCAGCAACGGAGGCGAGAGAGGAAATGTATAGGCCCAAGAGCCTGACTGAGAGACAGTCCCTGGAGCACCAGCCTCTGTCTCCAGTCCACACGATCTCCTCCCCGAGGCAGGGGCTCACTGAACTTTTATATGAATTTAGTGGCCAATCAGAACGCTCTCCGCAGAGAAATTTCTAGTCAGATTACCTCATGTCAGGTTCTGACTGAGCATGCTCTCAGTCAGAAGCTGACACAGTCTCAGCATGCGTCTGTGGGGAAAATAGGTCAACAATGATTGACAGCTCCGCAGGTCACCCAGGGGGCAAGGGCTGGGTGAGCCCTGGAACTTTCCACTCACAGAGTCAAACTGTGCATGTCAGTCCAGCTCTTCTGTGTTGGCAGCATATACTCAAAATTTTGCTCTGACACCTGCTAATGAGATTACTGTTGTATAGTTGGACATTTTTCATCAGAAGAGGAAAAAATTACTTTGGAATTATTAACTGTTTTTTTTTACTTCTATACAGGCCAAATGGAACAGTTTTCAAATATTTCTGATGGGCTCTTCTATGCCAAATTTCATCTCAACTCAGCTTTTTACAAACAGTCTCTGAAACCCTTGAAATAAGAGTTTATAACAAGTTGGCTTGTCTATGAACAGAGCTTATTTACCCTATAATGTACTTTTACTTTTCTTTCCTGAAAAGCAGAAAGGTAATCCAACTTGGATAACCAGTTATTATAAAAAATGAACATCTACTACTAAAATGACTTATGTGTATGAATTACTATGCATCAGAAAACTTGAGACAAATTCTTTGTACCTGGTAAAAAGGTTGTAAATACAGTTCCTACTGAATTTCTCTAAGTGTGTGGCATTTTTGATGAAGTCAGCATTGCATACACTCCTTAACGGCATTCTCTCCGAGCCATACTTGGAAAACAGGGAAACTAGGCTCCATGTTGAGAAAAAATACAAACCAAGTCAAAACAAACAAACAAAAAATTGAAACAGAACAAAATAAAACAAAAACTGGGAAGAAGTGATTTGTCTTTGATTCCAAGGGATTTGGTGTTTTCCCTCTAATGCTGGAAATAAGACCTGTTCTCTGTCTTTGTCATCACAGGAATAATACTTCAAAGAGCACACATCCAGAAGCAAGCTCTGGGCATGTAATCTATGGGACCTCAAGGAAAGGGAAGAGAAAAGGTCCATTAATCTCTACATTAGCATACACCTCACAAGAGAAGGTTATGGGTTGGAACATAATGAAATACCCTGGAAAACACAGACAGTAGTATCATTCTAGCAAAGGCGTAATACAGTTTTTAGGGGGCTGAGAAACTACACTAGATCTGTTAGGAATGGGTTTAATATCTGAGTTCATAATAAAAATAAGCATTTTTTGATCTGTGATTTCATGTATACCTATAAACAGCCAGTGATCTGAGAGCTAGAATTTGAATTTCAGTGAAAGATAGATATATGGGTGAATATTAGTTTTCCTAACGTCAATGGTTTCAGTCATATGATTCATTTCAGTGGCCCTACATGAGTGACCAAGTAATCCTAAATAGGAAGTAACTGGTTTATCAAATCATAGTAAAATTAATGATTTCTCTCTCTCCCCATAGCACCCATATGATGAATTAATTATAACTATTTATTAACTATAGGAAGGAATGTTTGGCTAGTTTGTTTTGTTGTCAGCTGGACTTATCACAAATCTTGCATTACTCTGCAATCTTGCAAGCAGCTGCTACCAGTAATAGCGCAATGACTGAAACTCTCATTAATTCATTTGGATTCCCACCTGGGCTATACATTATGACCTCTAGCAAGTGCTGGCTGAATTGGCTCTTTAGGCTTGGATTTGCAAACAAGTTTGCAAATTAGTTGCCCAACTGCACTGGGGTTGGGATCCAAACTCCATTAGGCATTTTGAAAATATCAGTCTTTTTAACTACATTAAGGTTAAACACCAACCCATTCTTTCTTATATAGAACAACCAATTGTATTAGAGCATGGGGTTGTCAACTGGGGGTATGCATACCCCTGGGGGTACTTGGGAAGCCCTAGGGGGTATGCGTGGGCAGGTGGGGACAGAGTGACACCACCCCGTGCTGCTGCCTCCCAGAAGCAGGCCCGGGGCGGGGGGGAGGACAACAGAGCCCCTCTGCGGGACATGCAGGTGCCACCCAGCCATCTGGATGCAGCGGCAGAGGAAGCTTGAATGTGGCAGCGGCTGCCACCATCCACCACCCCACGCCAGTCTGCATCCAGCTGTGCACAACACCCCCCTCTCTCACTCCCCTGCATCCAGCTGCCGGGGGTATGCTTATTTAAAAAGGTTGAAAGTCCCTTTATTAGAGGTAAATAGTAAAATTCAGACTCTCCCAAGAGAAGCTAACTTTCTCATATGCTGTAGGTACAGAGTCAGCTTCCCCTAAAGGAGGTGGTGCACATTATCCTTGTTTTATGGTTTTAATTTAAATTGGACTACATGGGCTCTAGAGGAATACTGTGCTGTTCTGCAAGTATAAAGAATTGTGTTAAACTTAGTGTAAATATGTTCTTTCACATTATTTCAAGTTTGATTTGTGTTTGTGCACAAACTTTTCGCAATTTACACTTAATAGAATACATTCTTGATCCAACAAGGTATAGGTTCCCTGACTGAATATATAATATTAACTATTAATGTTAGGCTACAATCATAGACATTTCTTTGTTTGCTTAAATCCCAACATTTTGATAGTCTGTTGGATGCAAATAAACTACCCATTGGCACAAGAGTGCTTTAGCATTTGTTTTTCTGGTTTTCTTCTCTCTTCCTTTCACTTACAGATAAGACTGGAGAAAGATGTGATCTAAGAGGTGCATGATGGCAGTTCAATTATAATATTTAAAATGGTGTAAAGGGTAGTGAGTAGGACTCATAAAATTGTATGCAAGGAAGAATAGAGAACCAAGTCCATGTTTTGACATGAAAATGACTTAAGTTGTAGCCAATCCTAACATTTATCTTTGAGTTCTCTTACAGTAGCACTTAGTGGGAACATCTACACATTCATTACCGCACTGTCATTACAGTGCATTAAGTTTAGTACCTGTAATAACAGGTACTAATTTAATGTGCTGTGATCAGTGCTACTTTGCATTAGCACAGATAAATGCTTTGTGTGTGATGCTTAATGCATACTGGACTAAATCTACTGTGCAGTAATGCATTAGCACGCTAATACGCAGTAGAATTAATCAAATGTGTGTTAAGCGTCTTGTGTAGACACACCCACTAAGTCTTGTAAAAGCCTTAAGCATGAACAGGACTTTAAGAGGCCTTAGCAACATGGGGCTGGAAGAGACTTTCTGGGTCAACAAATCCAACCTTTAGTATCACAGCCATCATGTCATATCATCTCTTTAATAAATTATCAAACCGCATCTCAAAAACAGTTGTTTTTTGTCCATCACTCCCTTTGAAAGTCTGTTCCAAAACTCATTACTCTATTAGGAAGCTTCTACTTTCCAAACTAAATTTCTTCGTGATAGGTATCCAAAGGGTATAAGCTTAAATCCAAAACCAAGATCCATAAACACTGGATTACTCGTAGCAGACTAACCAATCACTAAGTGCCTCTGTTGTTAGCACCACTGTCCACTAGATAGTGCTTAGGGGTCATTAAAGCACAATTAACCCTTAAATAGAATGTAAAATATGAACGAAAGCAACTCTGTGTCCTAAAATCAAAGTGTCACTTAAATGCAGACAACTCACTGTCTTAAACTTCAACAGCTTGGAGAACTCGTGTCCAAAAATCAAAATGCAGACAACTCAATGTCTTAAATTCAGAGAACTTGGTGTCCTAACATCAAAGTTTTACCTTATTAGTAGAACAAGTATTATCTTACCAGTTTCTATATTGAGAGCAAGAGAAAAACCGCTCAGTACAATCATCTGACCCAATCCCAGATTTTACTTGCTCAGCAGAAAAGACAGCCACTCAGGTCCAGGAAGCAAAGGGTACGTTGTGGGCTGGGAGAGTCCAGACAGGTGTTGAAGGCAGGATTTATGATAATGAACTTTCTTGCTCCTCCCTTTTATGCTTTTCTTCAACTTCACTCCTCTGAGGACTCTTTGCTTTCAGATTGGTCTCTCTGCAGTCAGCATACTGTCCATCTTTTATCCTGTCAGCATATTAGTTTGTCTAACAGATCCAATACAAGCACACCTCTTAATCTGGCCTTTTTCCAGTGTCTTACTTTGGGCATTGTCCATTGGTTTTCCTTATCACATTTCATTAATATATCCAGTTCTTTCATCCTCTGATTCAGCTGGTTAGTGCCAAGTTTAGTTGACTGGAGCTACTAACAAGGGCATTTCTATGTTATGTTAAAGAACTTCTTACAGTCTTAAAAAAAATAATATAAATGAGCACATATGAGCTCTACAAAAACAACTCAAAGCAAACTAATAATAAAAACCAAAAAGTTAATAAGGACAAAACTTAAGCAATGATTAAATAAAGTTAAATATAAACAATACTATAAGCAGGTCCAACTTCAAAGCATTAAACATAACAAGCTATCCTAACATCATTTTTGACCCCAAAGTTCCTTAGGCACCTACAGTTCTACTTCCAGACATGTGAACTACTGCACCAATCCAAGCAGCTAGACATCTATTTCCTGCCTATACCCAGGAACTAGATGGCACAGTACCCAGGCTGTCTGAGAGGCCCCGTCTAGCAGGCAAGATCTGAAGACACCTAGTACATGCTGACAGGATCAGAACCTCAGAAAATGCTTTCTTCTCAAAACTGAGGGTGGTTTACTACTTACTTTTAAATGTAACAGCCCACTGGTTAAAGCACTAAATCAGGAAGCAGAAGGAGAATGCTCCATTTCTATACCTTCCTTAACCAGATGGTGTTTTTAAATCCATGTCTTCCAGTTCCCAGGACAATGCTGGAACTAGCAGGCAATAACCACTCCCCATCCCTGCTTTCATTACTGTCTATGCAATTTACCACAACTAGTCACTAAGTTTAAAAAAAAAAAGTCCTGGGTATAGGGACCAGGAACCTGAACCTCCCTCTTCCACCCGACTGTCCTAACCATTAAGCTAGATTCAGGCTTCCTCCTGTGTTCTCTCTTCCTGGTCCCATTAATCTTGTGTCCTTCCTACATCATCAGGTGGACCACAGTACACCACCACCCAACCAACCTATAGCCTAATCATATGGGCAGTGTTATAGGAGATGAGAATTGTGGGTTTGAATGCCTTCATGCAGAGGAAATCAAAGACCCTGGATCTTCCACTTCCTGGGTGACTGACTAGGCCATTTTAAGGACACCTCCTACCATTCTTTTGCTTTTATTTAATTTCTGTCCAGCTCTTTCAAAGAACAATTGCAGGCACCTTCCCTCTGGAGAGAAACCTGAGATCTGTATCCAGAGTGGAAGAAAGTATTTGCCTAAACCAGGTAGCTAAACTTCAGTAAGGTACCTCCCTGTGCTCAGTTTCTCTTGTCTGTACCTCTTAGCAGCACACAACTCAGGGCAAGTTTTTTGGATAGCTCTTTTTAGGTACCTAACTCTCCCCATGCAGTGCATAAGTATCATAGGTGCCTAACTCTGGTTTTGAATTTTAATGGGCAAGGTATTTTAAAAATGAAATTTTTAACTGAATGTGGTGCTACCCAAGCTTTTTTAAAAATTCAGTCTAGCCCTGTATTAGATATCTTGTCAGCAACCCATAAGGGGTCTCTCAGTAGGTAAAAACCTAATTCTTCATAAGCCACAAGACCACCAGAGATGCTTCAGGAGCAGTTGTGAAAAGTAGTGACCTAAAAGAGCATGAAGTCAAGGAAAGGAAGGGAAAAGAATTTAAGAGGAAACAGGTTGTGACTATAATAATGGTGAGTAGACTAAAGAGTGACAACAGCCAGAGAAAAGCCTATGTACTCAACAAGGGATGACAAAACATGCAAAATAAAGTTATTTATCCTGTACTTGCAGTATTCTGTTTCTTTTATATTTACCTTTAACCCCAATTACCTTGTACTTCAAAAAATGTCCTCTGATCATTGGCACCCAAATGTCAGTGCTTAGCTCAAGAGATGATATCATGCTAGGGCTGTAAAAGAAGGAATGTGTGGTTTTGTACTTCCCTGTACAGACTTTGGTAAAGTCATTTTTTGAATCGTATTCACCCTGGGTGAAATTCACCCTTAGGCAGAAAGGCCATGTACCATTGAAGTTCCAGTCAACCCCCACCTCCTCCAAGATTTAAATACAACTTAGGTGATGTATAGACCTCATGTCTGCCCTCTATAAAGGGTCAAATTTCTCACTTGGTAGCTACTAAACCAAAAGACTCTTTTCTCAGTACTTCAGCATTCAGCCCCCAAACACATCTGTGTACTAGACATAAATGTAGACCAACCCTCCAGCAATGTGAAAGCATGGATCCAGATCTGGAATTTGCAGCTTGGGCTCACTGTCAGCCAAGCACTCAGACACACTTGAAATGGGAACTGCATCACTGGCTTTCTTGACAGTGCTCTGCTGCATTGTATATCCTACCTGTGTTCTAACAGTATGCCTACATTGACAGACGGATGCTAAGGTGCCTCTATTCCTCCCACACAGGCCATGCACAGTAATTCGTTCTACACTGGTCTAGACTTGTCATGTTTTTCCTCAAGCGGTGGGTGAGCAGCTACTGAATACTTATGTCAATCCATGAGACTACCAACACAACCTACACAGGAACAAGTACTTGAATGAGCTGACAGAAGCAAGCAGAGGCCAGTTTTTCTACATGAAAAGCTTTGGGGAAATGGATAAGAAAAATAAGATAGAAAAAATAGGGAAAAAAAAGACTATGAGGTTGCTTGTGCATTGAAAGAATTTTGAAAAGTGAGAAGAAAGCAAGGGAAAGAAGAATGAAGAGAAGGCAGAAGAATTAGAAAAATTATGTTGGTCATTATTCAAGGGGGAAGAGAAAATAGGAGGTAAAAAAATTGGGGGATGGGGTGCCAGAAAAAAAATTAAATCAGACTATGGAATAGCAAACATGCCACAGAGAAGAGGTACAAGAGAACTAAACCCGGCATGAAGAAATTAGAAAAACATGCAACAGAGGAAGAAGAGTTACTCTTCAGAGGAATAAAGGATCCTCAGGATGCAGAGAATAGATGAGAGCAGCATGGTATAAGATAAGGAAATGATGAATGGGAATGGGGATGTAATTAAATATAAAGAAGAAGAGAAATAAATCAGAAATTAGTACCTTTCTTCATTCAAGTCCCTACACTTTGCTGTACTGCCCTAGTGCAAAAGAGGAACCTGAAAGAGAAGACATGTCCCAGCTGTCCTTCAGGTTGGGGTGCAGTTGGAGAATCTCCCAAATGATGGTAGCTCTGGAAGACAACACTTGTTTTTCCATTTCATAGATTCATAGATTCATAGATGCTAGGGTCGGAAGGGACCTCAATAGATCATCGAGTCCGACCCCCTGCATAAGCAGGAAAG
>NW_017728909.1:37663272-37712156 GCF_001723895.1 Crocodylus porosus
TCGCTCCAAGTCCTAAAGGGCTTTTTGTCTCTAACCTTCCCGTTCCTTACCTGTGCCGTATTGCTGTCCACCCCCTGCCTTTCACGTTCCCAAAGCTCTCTTTCTTCAGGCTGGGCTGTCCTTGTGGGTGCCACCTGGTTTGGTGGTGCACAGCCTCCCCCACCCTCATCTTCCCCTCCCCCCGACGAGCCTAGTTTAAAGCCCGCCGGAGGAGATCCGCCAACCTGGAAGAAAACACACGCTTACCTTTGGGGGACATTTAAAATACTGCTGTTACCCTCCTTTCCAGGACTTGCACATCAGTGTACCTGAATGCTTAGTAAGCTAAGCTATGCATTTGTTTAAAAAAAAAAAAAGTGGGGATCTGGGGGAACAGGACTGAAGCACAGAGAACTGCAAAGGAGATGAAGTTGGCTGGAATTTTTAAATAAGCCAAAATAAATTAATTACCCAGTATTTATTCAAATGTAGTAGGATTTGGACATTGCCTTACTTGAATTCAGCTCAAAAAGCATAAAGTAGCTGATTTGTTATAGAAATTTCACAGAGAATAAAAGAAATAGTAACTAAGCTATAATTTTTGTCATGAGATCATAGGGGCAGGTGTTATTTTTGACAAAGTATTTGCTAAATAGTTAGACTAGACCTCACCAGCTTGAGCTGAAACCTGAGTGGACTTACATCATAGGGTCACAGCCACAATTCCGGTAATGTGCAGACTTGACTGTTATCAGTAATCTTTCACCTTTCCTTTGAAGGTAATCTAAAAATCAGTTTATTCTGAGATGAGTAGTTTCCCTTACAGCTTCACAGAGAAAAGTGAAACTGTCATTAGGGTAAAGTCTAACTGGCTGGTGTGTATGAACTGATAGCTCATCTTTTGAAGTACAAAGCTGTAAGGGCTCACTGAAAGAAAAATGACAGCTTCAGTTGATCTTTTCAAACATTTCCAAAAAAAAAAAGTAATTATCTTAATCTGCATAAGTGGGACTTTTCCTAAACCTTTACAATATTCAAGAGGAAATGCTTTGAAAGCATTCATGTCACTTCCGCAAAATCTTGAAATGAAGCTAAACTTAATTAGCCTGACAGTAGAAATAAGGAGATGAAACAATTGTGCTGATTGGAGGTGAGAAAAAAAAAAGACACTATGTTTTGGCTTGCCCTGTTTGTATGTCCTCTCTTATTCTGAAGGACATAGAACTTAAACTGCAATCATTTAGCATCTGTTTCATCCAGGGTAAGTTGCTCTGATTTAGGTCCTACTTACCACAGGGTAGGACCAGGCACATGAAATGATCGCTGATGCATTCTCACAAGCAGTAAGTCCTCTTTCCACTTTAAAATTAGTGCAACTATTAGATACTGGACAGATGAATCAGCCAGTTTGGAGTAAGGATAGCCATATGAATGGGTAAATGAATCAGTTCAGAAAAACTGAAAAGCTACCAATGCTTCTTTTCAACTTTTGAACTAACTTTTTTGAGGTTCATATAGTTCACTTCATCTTCCTTCCCAAGCCTGCACACTAATTGGTATAGACATACAAAAAGCCATTGGCTTGTGTTTTTTAGCTTGATCAAAAGTTAGTACCAGTAAAAAAGATCTTAGAAGATTTGGATAATCTCTCCGGAAGTGCATACCTTGCAGTAAGTCCCATTACCTTATTTACCCTACCTTTCCACATACATTTTGGGGAATGTAGCAGCTCTAATGTCTATCTATACTTTGCTATGCAAAATTCAATGAAAGCTTCCACCAATATGAACTTTTCTCTCAAATACATACCTCTGTCTGGTAAGTATCTAGGGTAGCCAGCCTTGGCAGGGTAATCACCAGAGGTGACACCAGTATGTAACTAATAGGCAATAGTTTTGCACAGGTAGAATCAAAGAACTGATTGGTTTTGCAGGGCTGGTAGTCAATGAAAATGTCAATACAGGGGGTAATTAGTAGGGCTGTGTGAAGCTTTGGGTGCTGATTCGATTTGGAGGACATTCGACCCAATTCGGTGGCCAAATCTCCAAATCCAAATCGAATCAGGGGACTAATTAAAAGGTCTGAATCAAGTCAAAGCTCTCCGAATCAATTTGGAAAAGACTCAGAGCTGGTAAGTAGGGGGTAGGGGAGGGGAGGCTGGCAGAGGGGGGGTGAGGATCATGGGGGGACCCCTGTCACGCCCCATCCCCCACCTGCTTCCCCAGCCCTCCTGAGTGCCCTTTAAGGAACCGCCCCACTCCGGACTCATCCGGTGCTGCAGCAGCCTCGGGGCTTCATGGGCCTCATGCAAAGCCAATCACACAGCATGGGGCAGTGGAGATCACCCCCTGCCAGGGAGGAACTGTTTTTTGGGGATTTTTTCCTTAAAAGAGCCAGAGCTGGGGTGGGCAGGGCAGCCATGGTGGGGGCGGGGTCTGAGACAGCGGGGGTGGGGGCTCATGCAGAGCCCCCATGCAGTGTGGGGCATTGGGAAGCAGTGGAGATTGCCCCCCCGGCCATCAGCAACCGGTGAGTCGAAGCTTTTTTTTCCTCCAAAGTGCCAGGAGCTGGGGTTGGCAGGGCAGGATTCGGGCCTCTGTGATTCAGAGATTCGGCAGCAGCTGAATCTCCAAATCAGCTTCAGCCAAATCAATTTGGGACAGTGATTTGAATTACTGTCCTCTGAATCAGCCAGATCTGAATCTGAAGCAAATACTAGCTGCTTCGTGCAGGCCTAGTAATTAGATGAAATTTAAGGACTGGGTTTCAGAGGGACCAAACTAGCTAACATTAAAGTCTATGAATTTTTTTGTTAGATGCGAACATTAGCAGTGAAAAAATCAAAGTGTGAATAAACATAAAACTATACAAGGCCAAAACTACAGACTCACTTTTAGAGTAAAGAATTGGATGTTACAGTAGTAGCAGCAGCCCCAGGAGCTAACTTTGGAGGCATGGGGTCAGAAAGAAAAAAACAGCTGCTGCCACAGCCATGCAGCTGCAACACTTACAGCCACAAGTTGCTGCTGTTCCTGTGCTGCCCTGGATACCCAGCTGCTGTGTTATGCCTATGAGATGTTATAAGTTAGTTACTCAAACTTCAACAGAATTAGCAGGAAGAGCCTTTCAACAGACACCACCAGTTTGCAATGTTCTCTTAAAACTGGTTGGAATCTGAGGTCTGTAGATCTTAGCCGTTCCATAGAACACCTAAGGCCATATCATACAAATATAAGAGGAGGAGGGGCATGCCCACCCTTGCTCTCCTTCCATCTAACAAGAAAGCGTGTTGATTCAAAACCTTGCATCTTTGTAACATGGGTCACTATATAAAAAAAACCAACCAAGAATCACTAAGTTAAAAATAAAAAACCCCAAAAAACTAGGAAGAGTCTAACTGTACACTCAATCTAAGTTGGAACAGATAGTAAAGTTAAGCAGATGCATGTACTAGATTAGCAAGACAGATATTAGACTTGGCTGGCTACAATCAGTCATCTGAAGACACTGCAGCTTTATCTCTCTTATAGCTTAACAACTTGAATATTTCTGAAGCAACAAATACCAAACCACTCAAACACCTATCTGTTATTTTAAAAGAGTTTGCAAAATGATGGAGCTATATTGACTAAAATAATTAGTCAATATACAAAATTTACCATTCCAAGGTAATTTTATAATCCATTCTAATAATAGGTTCCACCATAGCTCAGAAATCAGTGAAATGTCTTAAAAATATAACAGTAGTGGAAGCCTAATGATTAACTGTTCTTTAGAAATTTCAGCTTTACTAAAGCTTTGCTTTCATGCTTCAGTTCACACCCAGTATGAGACCCCATATCAATATGACTTGACCCATGAGAGAAAAGTTGAAGCAGATCCTCTTTGCAGCGTGTCCAAATATAACTGAAGTTCCTTTTCCTTCAAAACAAAACACAGTTCTTTTTCTTGTGGGTTAATAAAATGTCTAAAATGAGTGGAATATGCCTAATCATATCAAAGGACCAGATATGAAGAACATAGACTCTGCAAGAGTCCATCATCAGAAGCCCAGCCTTCATCATCCTACACCCAGATGGAAACTTTGATCAGCATAACAACTGTTTGCTTTCAGTGGTCAATACAGTTAGAATGCTCTGATATAGATCAGACTCCTATCACATGGAAATGAGTGTGTGAACAAAGTTTGCAGATGCAGAAGTTGTATATGTAGGTTGGCTATTGGTGAGAAATGCCCAATTAGCTTTCTAGCCTAAACATAATTCCTTCATACTCAATAGCGCTAAAAGTGCTTGCAGGGGGAATACAGGTATTCAACATTCAAATAGCCCTTCATAACCAAAATCCAAAGAAACACACAAGCTTTGCATATTTTAGTTTTATGCCTACAATGCTGCAAGTATATTAAACCTTTGAACTGATGTTTGGTTAACTTTACAGCTTTCTGCATGTATAATCAATACAAGATCAGCACAGATTAGACACCTGCCTTTGTAAATATTTTTACTTTTTTTACTTGGTGGGATTCATTTTTGTTAATGCCTTTCCTAAGTAGCATCACAAAAGAAAACAAACAGTCTAGATATAACTCAAGTGCCTGTACTAAATACTAAACTCTTGTAGGTATTAACCAGACCTCCCATTGGTCAAAAAAGGACATTTCTCATACCCTTAACCCTGTGAGCAAGGAACATCATTAACATAAAGAAACACTTATGATTCCTCTGCAGAGAACAGGGCAGGCCATAGACATATGTTCTAGTCCACAAAACAATGTTCTGTAGGGCCTTCTATCATCCTAGCAGATTCATTACCCCATGAATTACACCACTATTATAGTAATAGCCTCTGAATACAGCCTAAAGTGTCACACCCATGTTGCAGGCCAATGGAACTTGTCAACTAAAATGTTTTTGGAATGTGTAGAAAGTGTTAGAAAAGGTGTTGAAATTCTTAATTCTTTTTCTTCACTATTTATAAAAGTGTTAGTTGCTACTTTGACTCTTATACACCAAGACTAGAAGCAGAGAATTTTACAAAGTGGTCAAGTATTAAAAATAATCTTATTGTCCCAAGAGCAAAAGAAAATTGTCAGCAGGTTCCTCCCCCTGGAGCAATTGACTAAGTGATAGAGATTTATTCCATAATGGGGGAGGCTGGATGATGGCAGATCCCTGGATTCCTACCAATTACCTAACTATCTAATTTTAGACCTTTGCATTTCACATAGTGGGTGTGTCTACATGTGCAATGAATGTGAAGCAATAAACTCCGAAGCAGTTTGAACCAGAGTAAACTATTCTGGGGCACAGAGTCTACATGTATGCCCAGGACAGCAACTATTTGAAATTGGGCGGAGCGGGCCCAGGCTGGCAGGGAGCACAGAAGGTCAGCCATGGGCTTCAGGTAGAGGAGTCAGGCAGCAGAGGGGCTGGCTAGCGCATGAGGCTGCTGAAAGTACAGAGCCATGTGTCTAGGCAGCTGGCAGACATCTGGCCCCTGCCTGGCTGGCCGACTGGGTACAATTTACATCTGCAGTCAGTGTCTACATGTGCATTTAATTACCATAAATTATCTTAATTACCATCAGGGACAGTACTATCTTATAGTGGCATAAATTAGTTTACTGAAGCCTAATGCCATTGCACATGTAGATGGTGATGCTTTACTCCACAGCTAATTAGTCTACTCCACAGTAAAGGGTATGGGTAGACATGGCCACTGAACACTGCTATATTTGGTCAATAACAAAACATAGGTTGAGCACCACTGTCCTAAACAGGATAAAAAAAAACCTTTCTAGGTAAGATTTTAAAAGCGACGCAACTAGTATGAAACACTTTCTCAATTAATTTAATGGGAAAATTTCCACTGATTTCAATGAGGTTCATGATGTCATCTGTATAATTGCTAAGAGATGAATAGGAAGGGAATATAGTAGTATGGTAATAATTCAGTTGGAATGTACCCACCAAGGAAAGAGAAAAACATCCCAAAAATATTATAGGAGTAACAGAATTAAAAAATAAAACATGTTTAAGTTAAAACTTCTCTAGTGTTTAACAACAAATATATGTATTATGTGGATTAATCTCCAAAATGAACTGATGGAAGCTCCATCCCTTGGGACCTTTGAAATCATAGTGACCAAAACATTAGAAAATGTACTGTTGTGAGCAATCCTGAACAGGGAGGAGTATGGGCTGGGTCAAGGAGTGGAAGCATCTTTCTACTTTTAACTTTACAATAAGAATCTAAAATCAGCCACACCTAAAACTTGGAGTTGTCTGTCACTAATCACAATGTCAAGAAACTTGCTGTGACTAATGATGGAACCACAGTAGCTAAGGATGGAAAAGTCTGCTTAGGTCATCTAGGCCAAGTCTGCTAATGCAGGATTGAAAATGTAATCTTAAGTAGTATTTTCTATTTAAAGCACAGGGCTGGGTGTCAGAAGAAAAGGATCTATTTTTAGTACTGCTTCTAACTTCCTGTGTGAGCTTGGCAAGCCAGCTGATCTTTCTATACCTGTACTTGGACATCTGCAAAATGAGTTTCATTTTAGTTATCTGCCTCACAACGAAGCTGTGTGGCTTAGCACATTAATTAGCCTATGAAAGCCTTGTTTGAGATGCAGGGGCCCAAATTTGCCACATGCTTAAAGCTAGTCCTGAAAATAGGTCTTCTATTTGTCCTTCCCACACACTTTCACAAAGCTTAATGTAATATGATAAGCAAGTTGAAACAGTTCTGGAAGTTTTTCATATATAATCTATGACTAGTTTTTGATTCCTGCCAAGAGTACTCCTTGCTTACTATTTCAAAGTACAATTTTTGCTTTTTAATTACAATAATCAGTTAACATGACTTTGAGCATTTGTAACAGTCAGTTTAAAAAAGCTTATGTTTAAATGACTTATTTTTACTTTCATTTGATTTCACTGGAAAAACTGCTTTCCAATTATTGTTTAATAATTTGAAAATAATTTAGTGTAAATTAACTGGTTGAATTAGATGCAACAAAGCAGGTATTTTGCATTAATTAAACATCAACTGATTATTAAATACAAGACTTACTCACCGAGTTTAGATCTAAGATTTGGCTTAGAAAACAGAGAAGATGCATGCCAAAGGAAATATTACCTACAGTGCTGATGCTTCTCTTATAAATGTAATCCTACACAAATACTTGATTGACCTGTTTTCAACCCTGCAGACTACAAGATAATGGTAGTTATGGTAAAATATTATTGCTGCCCATTTTTTGAGAGCTTCAGTTTTTCAAAAATATATCAAAGAGATTTTTATTTTCACAGAAGGAACGCGTAGTGTATCATCTTTGCAATTTTCCATTACGTATTATGTGCATTGCATCATATTAGCCTAATAAAAATGTTATCATGAATGATACAGTTCTTAATCCTGTTTTATTGGTACATTATCAGTTTGTAGGATAATGTACTAATGTAAAAAATGAAAGAAGTTTTATTATCATAACATTTGTTATATTAGCAATATATAAACTTTGAGTTTTTAGAACTTTCATTTTTCATAGATTTCATAGACATCAGGGCTGGAAGGGACCTCGGGAGATCATCGAGTCCAGCCCCCTGCCCAAAGGGCAGGAAGTCAGCTGGGGTCATAGGATCCCAAGACTTGATTTCAAGTCTTTTTAAACCTAGATTGAACAATACTCTGGGGACCTTACTGGATAAAACTGCGAAGTAAATAGTGGGAGAAGAAAAGGACAATTTTCCCATCTCACAAAGGTTTGAGATTTCAAAAATGTTTCTTTTCTCCATTAGAGTGAGCAGCCCCTCCCACAAAAAACCCTAAACAAAACAAAAAACAAAAAAACACTTTCAAGGTTTTTGTAGAAAACCAGAGACAGAGAGAGAAACAAAACAGAGACTTGCAAGGTACCTTGTGTAAAGCAAGACAAAGAAGAGAAGAAAAGGACCTCCAGCCTAGAGTTTATGACACTCGTTGGAATGTAGGTGACCCAGTTTCAATTGCAATTTGTTGTTCTAGAGTGTGTTTCTCTCTACATCTCTCCGGTTTTGACCAGAAATTCCATGCTGCTCCCAGGAAGTCTTTGCAGATGAAAGTGCCATTGAAATGGCTGTATGCTGCAAAACATTTAGTTACTAATGAATTATCATTTCATGATTTACAACAACAACAAAAAATGTCCCAAAAGCTGGTTCTACTAAAAAGTTGCTCATTCTCTCTCCTTCTACAGAAAACATTTAGGCAAGTGACTATAATGGATTTGCAAATTTATTTCATTACAGAAAAGCGTGGGCGGTAAGACAGCTGAACTACCATAGCTCCATTAAGTCAGTGGAGTGGTATTGTTCTACGGCCAACTTGGAATCTAGCTCATAGTGTGATAAAGTGAGGCATTTCCTCCTGCTTAATTTCTTATGCTGAAATCTTTAATGATAGAGCCAAAGACTAAGGGTGTACTAAGTAGGTCTATAACAGTTTATTAATGATAACTATTATGATTAGTTGTGATATCTTGTCTTAGAAATGAGCCCAGTTCTCCAAATCCCTTCTGATGTGGGGATTGGAGGCATGTTGTGTTTCCCTGTCCATCTCACTCAGTCCATCCAGAGATGTCCCTAGGGGTATGCGGGGCCCATGGGGTGGGGTGGGAGTAGCGATTGGGCAGAACTGGTGGAGTGTTGGGGCGAGGGGGAAGAGGGGTGGCGAGTGAGCATCTCCTGGCAGCAGCAGTGTATGATGGCCGTGGTGGGGCCTATGCGGCACTGACCAAAGTGTGGGGCCCAGGGCAGTTGCCCCAATTCACCCCCTCCCTAGGAAAGGCCCCGAGTCTATCAAACCTAATTATTGTTTTCAAAAATACACGTAAGAGTGAATTTTCTAAGGGTTTTACAAATTCATTAGAGTCCAGATTAAAATTTGTGAACTAGATAGGGATCTCGATCTCTCTCTCTCTCTGCAGGAAACAGCTGTCGGGGATTGCTAAGGTGCTCTGGGTATTTGCTGCAGCTTTAATTTCAAAGGGTGCCACTTCTCTGTTCAGCAACACAGGACTATGGATGAGCGCCATCCACTCAGTGTCCTTTAAACCAAAAGAGCAGCAAACATCTGACTGGCTCATCTTTAATTCAGTAACCTGCTGAAAACAGTGGGTTGTAAAAGTGACTAGATATGGTCTGGGTTCTACTGTATTAGTCACTGCTTCAGTGTCTCCACAATGAAATTTAATGCGTATGGACACTCAGTGAAAACTATACTATAATGCTTCTTATTCATCAGCAAATAGGAGTTTCTGATAGAAAGGCTCCAGCAATTCAGTACTGTTCACCATGGCTTTTGGGAAATGCCACTGAATTCACAGATTTTATGCAGGTCCACACACAAGAATCCAATTGTGGTATTCAGTATTGCAAATCCTATTCGAATGTACAAGAAAAATTCGGAATGTCCACAATCATTGTAAAGCGGACCATATTCATTAAACAAACAAATAAATAACGCAGCTGGCTTTAAAACATTTTTTCATGTGTCCAAATTAAAGTGGTATTTCTATTTCTATATTAAATTAGCACCTAAAGCATTTTCTAAGTCATATTCCAGCACACCTGCAAGACGATAGCATTCTAAATAAGTGCTATAAATGCGCTTTGATTATATAGGAAAATAATGGAAAGGAGGATTTGAGAGATGTAATCCTCTTTGTAATTTGATGTCTTAATTAGAGTGTTTTATGTTACACTGTAGTTTTCCTTTGACGTTTTAGCTTCTGCCATCAACATGAATATTACGAGAAGGGGATTTTTTATATGGGGAATTAGTACAAATTCTATTAGAGTATATAAATCAATCAAACTTTCTCAGTGATCAGTGGTTACTCAGAAAACACTTTCGGTACAATATATTTTTTGAAATTGAAGATAAGTACATTTCCATTAGTTTGACAGGGGAGAATAAACTGTATAAGAACCTGTATTTTATCTTACACTGAAAGTTTTTAATAGTAGGTGGTAGATTTGTAACTAAAGTGCAATTAAAAGTTGCACTTGTAACTGCTAAATATAGCAGCAAACCAAGCCTACCCTCTTGCTTTTTGTATTGCAGAGTAAAAAAAATATGCATACAAGGTTAAGTATATATATTAAAGGATAAAAGCCAAAGCTGTGTGCTTTAACATGCCCACACAGGTGACATTTCTGTGATTATAAAAATACACTATCAGGAGGTGATTTTTAGAAGACATATGGAAAGCTACCATAAATTACCTTAGTGTAATCAGTTTGGGAAGTCCACCACATTTTGAGGCTTCACAGGTATGTATATTTAAGACACATTTGGAATTTAAAAAGGTAGAATTAGACCAAAATTAAAATTTATTAATTTCAGTAAATTATTTCCATAGTCTCCACCCCAATAGGACCCAAGCACAAATTCTGTAACTTCTCATTTCATTTCCTAATTGTGATGGGTGAACACGGCACTTTCATTCTACCTCATCCCAAGTTTTAGTTTGACTTTGGGGTTCAAACAAACCTTAAGATTTAATATTGAAACACTGTTGAAACTCGTCTGCTTTCCTATGCAAACCACTGATTCTACATTATTTTGAGTCTTTCCAGCTGGCCCCAAATTTGTTCAAACTATTTGTGAACTTCAGCAATCTCTTCAGCAAATGTATTTCGAATTTGTCAGAGTACACCAAATCAAGCTAGATTCATGTGCTTTTGGATTTCACTATGGCTCTCTCACAGAATTCTGCACTCCATGACTAGGGGCAGAAATTGCACATGAACCAGTATAAGTGATCAGATTTCATAGACACTAGGGCTGGAAGGGACCTCGTACGATCATCAGGTCCAGCACCCTGCCCAAGGACCAGTTCAGATCTAACACAACAGAAGTCTAGTGCTCCCTGGCTTCTGGCCTGAACCAACTGAAGCCATTTCCAGAATCAAAAGTGAATAGCTGTTTAACTGCTTATTGGTTTAATCTATGCATCTTAGACTAACCTGTGAAGAGTCAATTGTTCAGTCTCAGACTTTTTTTACCATCTGTAATTAGCTCACAAGTTCTTAGAGTCCACTTACTATACTATTATTCATTGAAAAAAGAACTTCAAGCCACAATTGGGATGTGCTGCATCAAACCTGCAGGGCAGGAGGTAGATCAAAAGTTCCAACACTTCTGATATCAGCAAGAGCAGAATTTGGGATCTTTCATATTAACTGATATTATTGTTTCACTTTTTACATCATGCCTAATTGAGAAGGAAAGCCCCTGAACTAGAATTGCAGTATCAAGGGGGGATGTAGTCAGTAAATTATTCAGTCAGCTGGAGAAAAAAAATCTATTTTTTTAAATGAAAAATTGCCTTTTCTTGCAAAGAAAATGGATTTTTTTTTATTGAGACCTTCAGTTTTTGTGGATTTTTGATGAGGATTATAAAAATAAATACAACTCATTTCAGGTCGGAGAGGCAGAAAAAAAGACAGAAACAAAGAACTCAAATGCAAAGCTTTGTATGTTCACCTTGGGGGAGGGGAGCATAAAATGCATTCCATGACCAGCTCTAATAGTTAAAAGTGTATGCATTTATTAGAAACAGAATGCATAAAGTACCATGGGCCAGATTCGTGAGTGACGGTATGGTCCTCATTTCTTCAGGGAGAACAGCAGAGGCACTAGATACAGTTCAGGAGCACGGCTTCAGTGTCCCCAATGACACATTGTAAGGCACACAGTAACTGGATCAGACCCAGCCTAGATCACCCTTGTCCCCTTCAGTCTCCAGCTCTCTCCCCCTCTACAAGGCATCCTGAGGTGACCGGGTTGCTGCAGGAACAGAAGGACCGTTTCTATTTTAGAGGAAGAGAACCCCCACTGCATGGATATTCCCTACATCTGGCTTGTGGATCCTTTGTACCAGCCTAACTTGAGAAAATGATCTGCAGTATATGATAGAGCTAGGGACTTAACCAAGCTTTATTATAAAGCCATGCCACTGAGACTTCTGTGCAAGTGAATCAGGCCCCAAATTCTTTTCCTTCCGCAGATGATATATTCTAGAACATCCCTCACTAAGCATGCTTTCTAGACCTAACACTTCAACGTCGACGAAACGGAACAGGATAGTGCTTCACAATTAAATGAAACAATGAAACAAACACTGTCCCTTCAAAACAGCAAAATGGACATTGAAATGAAACAGTGATGTTTCAGACAGCCTACTGGGAAGCTGCCTGGGTAGCCCTGGTGCTGGTGTAATGCATCTCACTGCTACCTGCAGCCTCAGGGTTGGGGGTGAGTCCCCACATGAGCCCAGGACCTGAATCAAGGGGCAGGGGCAAGTGTCCTGCAGAGGGGCTCAGAGACCCGCCATGCTAAGGGGTGGGGGGCACCAACATACAAGTTTGCCCAGAGTGACATTTTCCCTAAGACTGGCTTTATATATAAGCATAATCTTAAAATTAGAGACTAAACTCTGCACCTGAATATTGTAGACTTAAAATAGGATGTTCAGGTTAATCCTACAGTCACAAAGCAATTGTAATCGTCTGGTATTTACAGCACTCAGTTTGAAGATGCAGCAAAGTAGGTGTAGCTTGAATATCAAGGTAAGCTGTGGTTAAATTAATCTCTCATTTATGCTTACCACATATAAGGGCAAAAAAGTCCATGGCCAGATACACAAACAGAGAAGCACACACATTAAAGAAAACTTGGAGAGGAAATGGTAGTTCAAGTCAAGATTTGGCTCTAGATATCACTTACAACATACCCAAAGTCTATCTCAGGGGGAAGGTGAGCATTCAGTTTTCACTACACAAGGATTTTAAAACAAAACATTAGTGCAAAAGGCTTCACATACCCCTGTGAGGGAAGGAAACTATATTATCCCCGTTTTTTAAAAAGAGACAGCAAAGTCCAAATGCTTAAAGGACCTGCCTAGTCACACGGCAGCCCTATGCTAGAGCCAACACTAAAGCCCATAGCTCTTAATAATGTGGGAATGTCTATGTACATGCAGACAAGGCTGGTGGCACAGTTAAGTGCAGGCAAGGAAGAGAGTGGCAAAGTAAAGATTTCTGTTCGACTGAGGGGTTAATATTAGAAAGGCAGAGTGTGCGTCCTCATACTATGAGTGCAAAGAGGAGGACAAAAAGGGAACAGGAGAGTCCAAAAAAGACAGAGAAAACAGGGAAGAGAGAGACAGAGAGTCAATGGGAGTATTTTAAAGAACAATGGGAAAGATGGAGGAGGAGGAACTGAGAAGGAACTGGGATTATGAGGATGGAGGAGAAGCCCACAGAAAGAAGCTGGAGGGTAAGGAGCAAAAGCAATGAAATACTCAATCTACAGAGAAATTAGACAAAGAAAGCCCACTAAGAAAAGGACAACACAACAGAGGTGTTTCAGTGGAAGTAAAAAATAAAGGCTGGTACAAAGAAAAGAGACTAATGAAAGGAATCTTACCAGCTATGAACATCTAGCAGCAATGTACTCTGAAATAATGTCTTCCTACATTTATGTGGATACACAGGATTCTGGAAAACTGAAGGAAATTAATCTATGGGATGCTAGAAAGATATTGCCAAGGAAACTTTTTCTCTCACTCTTCTAACCCCATTCTGTGTGCGCTGGCCCCACCCTGGTTCCTCATTTCCAGTACTTCATTGCTCTTCCCGACTGTTTAGGATAATCCTGCAGAGCTGCATACTGGATCCTCTTCATTGTCAGATGAACCTTGTTGCTTAAATCCTACAGTGTTTGGCAGGGAGATTTAGACAATTTTTTCTGATTTCTCCTCCAAGTTTCCATGCCCAGGAGAACGTGTAGACGGGCCTTTTTTCTTCCTTGTTTTTCTTTGTAGAAAATACTGTATGTATTTTAGAGCAGGAAGCATCTGTCCTTTTGTTACATGATGCCAAACATAAAGCTCCCCATCTCAGGTCATTTAGGAATGTCTCCAATATAATTATTACTACATTATAGCTATAAGACATCTGTTTTTTCATACGAGTAGATTCTAACCCTCCCTCCCCGGTAATGATGGACAACTTCATGATTTTGCCTGAGGGAGCAGGAAAATGGCATGACACGTCACTCACTCCAAAAATGCAATTATTTAAGAAAAGATTTCATTCTCCCTCTGGTGATGCTTCACAACCTGTTCCATCTGTGCACGAGGGGTGATTTCAGTGCAGATAGTGTAGCTGCCAAAATGTCTTTGATTCTCTCTGTAGAACTCCTAGACTGAGGATCTGATGATGCACTGCTTCCTCCATCCTATCCAAAAATGTACCCATAGAATAAAGGCGAGCAACTTTAAAGTGGGCACCTAGCTTTTCATAGAGAGAGATCATGGCTTCTACCATCTTACCGGAGAGAAATGACTGATTTTTGCAATCTTAGGATTGGACCCTATGGAGACCCATTGATGGCTCTCTTCTTCTCCCTTAACTGCCTGCTAGCTGAATTCACTCTGGTTAGCTAATGTGCTGAAACTGAAAAATCCAGCCTGGGCCTGCTGTTTTAGATCCAGAGCTTATCAGTAGTCTCAGCATTCACAGCTGTCCAATTTGACACTAGATGCAGCACAGCAGGGGATAGAGTCAATCCTTTCTAAGAGCAGCTTAGGAAGCACCTGGTTAACAGCATGAGTTTAATTATTAAGTAAGTTTTACAGCTTGAGGTTAAGAGGTTTTGTTTATTTGTTTTTGTTTTCTGGGCTGATTCATTTTGGAAAGGAAGCAAGGCAGACTTTTCTTAGTTCCAATGCAAAAAACTTAAAAAGCCTTAGTCTGATACATGGGCCACAGGTTGTAGCCATGATCCATGATATCTCAGAGAAGTTAGGCAGTTACATGAAATCATCTTTCTCCTTGTGGCATGAAATGAATGGGATCTGCTGGTTTAGTCCTCAGAAGACTTGAGGCATTCAGCTAGTTTCTTCTGCATTTCAAAAAATGCCAGAAGCAAAAATAAAATGATGTATCTTGCTGAAGAACGTTTCCAAGGGGGTAACTTTAGTACAGCAGTTCTAAATCCTGGGACTTTAAATAAGAAGGAACAGATATTGCAATCAGTCATCCTGCAACATTGTACTCAACAGCTAAGTACAGACAGTCAAGAAGACCAAGCCTGAATCAATTCAGTCTTTATAGGTTAATGTAAACTGCACAGATTAAATTGAAACAGAAGTGAACAGATATTTACCTTTGATTCAGGGAATGCAGCCACAGACCTACAGCGGCTCAGGCCAGAAGCCAGGCTCTCTGGCTTCGTGTTCACTTTCTCTTCCTGCTGCCCCCCAAGATCTCTGGGATTTGCAGTCCAGAATTACAGTAGCAGGACTCTGCAGAGTTACTCATCACTTCCTCCTCCTGCTTACAGGTGCCTCTGGGATTTGTAGTCCACAGCTGCAGCCAGCATCAAGTTTGAGTGGGGGAAGGGATGTTTAACACCCCTCCCTGGCCCCAGACCCCAGCTGTGGTTTGCTTGGGGGCAGTCCTCCTCTGTAGACAGGGCTGTATCCCCAGCTGGGCTTGCCTGCCCCCTGCCCATTCCCTTATCAGCCAGCCCTTACTGCTCCAGCTAGGGAGCAGAGGGGTGAGCCAGCCTTGCTCTCTGGAGCAGAGAGCCCAGCCCAGGGCTTGAAAGCAAGTTGCAGGGACAGTGATTTAACTTGAACCAGGAAGGGGTCTGGGACAGAAGTTTCATAAACTGGTTTGACTCAAATCAGTTAAGTCTGATACTACATTCAGCCAGGTTTATCTTAAACAGGTTTCAGCCATTTTTAAACTGGTTTATGTGCGCTCCTTCATCTGTTCCGTTACAGGTTTAAACCAGTTCCTGATCACTTAAATTGGTATATGTAACTTCTGTCCCTAGCCAAAATGTACTCAGATACTGAAGCCTTTTTACAGATTGTTATTGGTATATGAATCAGGACTAACACTGTAAATGATTGTAAGTGCTGGCACAGAAGAAAGAACAAAAATCACTCAAAATATTTTTCCATATCATTTAATACAATTTGTTTCTATCAAGCCTCAGTCACACTAACTGCAAGCAAGCAGTTAAATCACTTCAAATGCTGATGACGACATCATTGGAGGTTGCTCATTTGTAGGACATTTCCTAATGCAAACTAGATCATGACTTGGGATACCTCATGCACAGCAGGAACACTTTTCTTGCACAACAATAAGCATTTTAAGATGGCTGGAATTTTCATCCAAGTAACTGAAACCTGGGTCTTCAGGATAAGAGCCATTGTGATTCCTAAGGTCACCTCAGAGCAAGCTCTAGGAAGTACCATCAGAATGTAAAGTCCGCTTGGTGAAAACACACAGGAGGTCTTTCTCAGCAGTCTCTCAACTCTGAACTCCCTCCATCATAAGGCACACACAAGCTCTGTCAGGATAGGCATTTAGCAAACAGAGCTAGGCCAAGATATTGGTTAGATGGTCTCTGTCTTTTGTTGATATTCTAGTTTAGATACAACTTGTTTTGTTCTTCCCTTGTTTTAAAAGCATTCTGTTTCTCCTGTTGTAAGCCACCCTTGGCCTTGTTGGGAAGGGAGACATATAAATCAAATAAATAAACAGAATAACAAATAAACAAATATATTTTAAATCAAATTACACTGGAATTGGTGTTTGTCAACAAAACAAACTAAGTTTTTTATTGTCTTTATTATTTGTCATTTCAAGTTGTGCCTTTTCTAAAAGAAGAAAATTAGTATTTTGTGCATTATAATCATATCCAGAATGTATATTTGTCTATGTCCATATAGGAGTGTATGTTTCTGTAAGAGCTAAAGAACAAATTGAAAGAACAGCTAAATCAAAAGCTAAAATTGGGAGGGCAAGGATTGAGATCCTCTATCTGAGCAACAAGTTTCACAGTGAAAGGTTTCCATGCAAAAAAGGAAACTTCATAGTATATTACTATTATTTGTATTTCAGTAGAACCTGTGAGCTCCCCAGAAAGTTGTCTGGGGACTAGGAACTCGTTGTGTTGGGAATGGTAAAAGCAGAACAAAAAGATGACAATCTCCAACCTAAAGAATTTACAATCTAAACAGACTAGGTGTAATCATCATGGCAAATAGAAAAATCTATTTTTTATTGTTTGCAAGGTACAGTCCTTTGGCGGGGGGGCAGGATTCAGCTATACAGGATGAGCAGTATAGAATACATCAGAAAGCAAGTTATAACTGTGCCAAATCTCTTTACTTGTTTTAATTATTGCTTTAGTTTCCAGAAGAACATCATTTTTGAATGGAAAAACATGCAATGTTCAATTGCCTTCATCCATATCATAGTAATGCAGGGGCAAGCAATTATTTTGGTTGGAGGGCCACTTAATGAGGTTTGGTGGGCTTTTGAGGGCTGCATGGGTAGCCAGACCCCTTGACAGTTTCTCCACTCCCTGGTTGCCATCTTGGGAAATCCCAGAAGTCCCACCCCAAACCCCTGACCAATGCCACCAGAAGTCCCTCCCCTTAACCCCCCAGAAATTCTACTTTTGGGAGTGGGGGTTGCCATCTTAGAACCAGTTAAAAAACAAATCATACACTAAAAGTCAAACACCTACTATAACATTTTAATTTTATTACAAAAATTATTTTTGTCATGATTTGTGTTTGCATACAATAATTCAAAGTAGTCTTAGTCCTGTATATTGGGGGGGTGGGTTATGTGCATGTGTGTGTGTATGGTAAAGCGTGGGGGTGTGTCTGTGAATGGCGGGGTATGGGGGATGTGGGGAAGATGATTGTGAGGGGGTGTGGCATTTGTGGGGTGTGAGGGACGTACATACAAGCACCTTAAGCAGCCCTGCCTCCTGCTGCTGCTGCTGCTGGCAGGGGCTGCATACCATGGGAGGAGTATGTGGGGAGTCCTCACACCCACACCCTGCTCACCCAAGCTCTGTGTTGCCACTGCCCCCTGGGCATGTGCTCTGCACTGCTGCCAGCTTCAGCCCCATGCTCCATGCTCCTGCCCAGCTGCAGCTCTCCCGCCTCCACCCGTGCTGCTTCCCTACCTGGTGCCCAGAGTCAGTAGGATGCCAGGGAAGCTGAGCAGGTCCCTTGGCAGCTGCAGCCCAGCCCAGAAGCTTTGTGCTAGCCAGGCAGGGCCCTTCCACCCATGTGTGTGGGAGTAATGCATAATAGAGTATGTTGGCAGGGAGGGTATACATGAGTGCCTTGCTCCCACCCTCATGGGCAGAAGGGCTGGGAGGGATACAGTTCATTGGTGGGCACTGCAAGCAAGTCCTGGTGGGTCAGATCTAGCCTGCAGGCCATATTTTTCCTGCCCCTGTACTAATGGTTGTGTGGCTAAAATGTTAAATGTAAACATATGAACATAGCACGAGAGCTGTAGGAGTTCCTTTTACTCTAATAGCTAAATCATATGCCCTTTTATAAAAGTAACAATAAACTAAACAGCTGTAACTGTCCACATTTTATCTCTACCTTCCATCTTACCATCACCAAATTTGACATTCAGGTTTGAAATATGATTATAGTGACTCTCCAAGACTTTCTGGTAAATATTCATACACTAGTTCTTTTTATTAGCTGAAATAAGGAATACCTAGAAGCTACTCATAGAGATCTCTCAGGAGGCATACACACGAGTGCCAAGGCTGCTTTGATGCACTTACATTCTCAATCAAATCTGCTGGAGTGTAGCACTTGAATCCGGAGCAAGGTACCCTTTAAGCTGCATGTGTGTGCAGACATGCACAAGTAAAAATCTTGCTGCACACTAAATTTTTAATGCTGCGCACCCACCCCAACCTGGCCACAGGCTGCTGCAGAAGTGGGGAGGGGTGGGCACACTGAGATATCTATGCACTCCCAGTCAGGATCACTGGCTTGAAGGTGCCTGATCTTTCGGTGGGAGGAGTTAGGGGTGATGGTTATGGGTTTCTGACAGTCCTGGTGGGGAGCTGTGAGCCGTCTTGGCAGGCTTGGGGGACTGCCTGGCTGCTCCAGATGGAGCAAGACAGGAGCCCAGGAAGCCTGTGCCGAGCAGAACATGATGGCGGAGGCACGGCCATGTGCAGCTGGTCCCAGGGAGATGGGAGGCAGCTCTCTGGGGACGGAGTCATGTTTTATCAAGGCTCACGTAAGTGCTGCCTCAGAGGTGCGCCAGCCCCACTGGCTGACCAGCCAGGTCCTATAAAGTTCATCACTGGCTCCAGGCTGTCTCTGGGAGAGGAGGGGAGGGAAGGGAAGGGGAGAAGCTGGGGATCTTTGCAGACACTTTCTCTCTGATGCTCTGCTGGAGAGAGAGAAACCTGCCTGATCATGGGCAGAAGCTAGACAAAAGGTTCCCTGGCTTCCCAGGCTGCTGCACATTTTCTTCCTCCTTCTCCCTGTGACTCATCTGGAGAACCCAGGAAAGCAGCTGCAAGGTGAATGGAAGGCAGCAACGGTGCATGCAGACAGGCTCCTGAGCTGTAAGTCCCATCCTTAGGAGGAGAAGCCTAGTAACTGGCTTCCTAGACAGCCTTTCTTCCTGGACATACATGGCTAGCTCTGGGACCTCCAGCAAACACAGCAGGCATCAGTGTTCCCTCTAAGGTGCTCATGGACTGAAGCAGTGTGCTCATGGATAACTAGACCTTAGCGGGAACATTGCTCCTGTGTCTTGTGTATCAAAGTCCCCACACTTAAAAATGTCAGTGGGAGCACTTGAACTAAAGCTCCTTCAACAAGCTTTCGTTCAAATGACCCTGCTGCCATTTTAAGCATGGGGATGCTGAGACAGGAGAAGCATTGGTGCTTTAATTAGGGTGGCTCTCAGAGCCACTCTAAGTGAAGTACCACCCACCCCAACACCACAGCATGTGTAAAAGTACCCTCAGAGAGAAACAAGAAAAAGAAAGAAGAGAAGAGGAGGCAGAAAGAGAGAGAGATGGATGTAGCCCTCAACAGGTCGTCAAAACTCATTAAGTAGCCCTCCAGCCAAAATAATTGCCCATCCCTGATATAGGGAATCTGGACTTCAGCAAGGCTTTTGACAAGGTCCCATAAAACCTTCTCCTAAACAAATTAAAGAAATGTAGGCTACATAAAACTACTAGAAGGTGGATAGATAATTGGTTCAACAGCCACAAGCAAAGAGTAATTATCAGGGATCCTGATTTTCTCCAATAAAAAACAAACATTCACAATTTTCAGTTTAAAAAAGTTCCCTAAAATCCACATTTTTCTGTGATTGTGTGTGTGTGTGTATATACATACACACACATATATGTATATATGTGTGCATATATATGTATATGTATATATACATGTATGTATGTGTGTTTATGTGTATATATATACATACACAGATACATACATATTCACACACATATTAATGGTGTTTCATTTTAATCATGGGAAAAGGTAGATTTGGAGGTACTTTTATAAATCTGAAAATTGGGGATTTTTTTTCAGAAAAAAACAGGATCCCTTGTAATTATTAACAGGTATATGTCAGAATGGCAGGAGATTTCAATGGAGTCCTACAGGAGTCTGTCTTGGGATGAAGTACAAGGTGGACAAATGCAAGGTGCTACACATCAGGAGGAATAATCAAAAGCACAAATACAAGATGAGTGACACCTGGCTGGATGGCAGCACTTTGGAAAAGGACTTGGGAGTCTTGGTAGACTACAAACTCATTATGAGTCTGCAATGTGATGCAGCCACAGAAAAGGCAAATGCATTTTGGGGCTGCTTTAATATAAGCATTAGGTACAAGACAAGACACAAGAGTTGGTAGTGCTGCTCTACTCAGCACTGTTTAGGCCTCATCTGGAGTACTGTGTGCAGTTCTGGGCTTTAAAAGGATGTGGAGAAGTTAGAGAGTGTGCAGGGGCAGGCAACAAAGATGATAAAGAATTTGGAAAGCATATGAGGAGAGGCTGAAGGAGCTAGGCATGTTCAGCTTGTGGAAAAGGCACTTAAAAGAACGGTTTTCAGATACTTGAAGGCTGCCATAAAGAGGAAAAGCACCTTTGCTCTCTTCAGAGAGGAGGATGTGGACCAATGACTTGAAGTTGCAGCAAAGTAAAAATCAGGATCCCTGATAATTACTCTTTGCTTGTGGCTGTTGAACCAATTATCTATCCACCTTCTAGTAGTTTTATGTAGCCTACATTTCTTCAGTTTGTCTATGAGACGGTTTTATGGGACCTTGTCAAAAGCCTTGTTCAAGTCCAGGTTCCCTATATCAGGGATGGGCAATTATTTTGGCTGGAGGGCTACTTAATGAGTTTAGACAAGATATCCAGAAAAAAAAAACTTCTTCTCCGTTAGAATAGTGAGGCAGTGAAATAGATTGCCTAGGCAAGTTGTGGACTTTCCATCACGGGAGGTGTTCAAGAGATTGATTTGGTCAGGAGATGATCTAATCATAGCTATGCCTAGATTCTACCATGGGTATTTCCCATGCTTCTAGGCTTTGCTGGTTACCCCCGCTCTCCCCTCCCGTTCCCCTTTTATGCTACGCGTCAGGGCATTTTTGAGCCTTCCCAAAGGCATTGGGTTTTAGTTACAGCTGGCTGGGGACTTCAACTGGGGTATGCCAATGTTCCTACCGGAAGCAAAGCCTGATATTCCTGACTAGACGGTCTTGTCCATCCACTCAGGTTCAGACTGATCTCATATTTTGGATCAGGAAGGAATTTTACCCTATAATCAGATTGCTATGGGCTGTGGGGGGTTTCACCTTCCACTGTAGTGGGGGGGGGCATGGTCCTGGGACCTCTTGAGCTTATATTGACAAGATTTTATAGAAGTGGGACATTGGCTACCAGTAGTCTTATGTAGAATTTAGAGTATGGTTGTATGGGATGGCTTGGATAGGGATGATCCTGCCTCAGGCAGTGGCCTCTAAAGATCCCTTCTAGCCCTACTTTTCTATGACATCTATAATTGTTTTGCTTATTATTCTCAAATGCTCATAACTTATACAATAGAACTGATCTTGAACTGTATGATTTATATTGTTTATTAAGAGTTTGATAGTGGCTGGAATCTTTAGGTCTTGTATTGTATGGGCATGATGAAGTAGAAGATAATACAAGGAAGTTACTTCCCAGGAAAGAAAAGGGTACCAGTGTTTCACTAAGCAGTAGGCTGGGAGCTCACCCTGTGTGTTACACATAGCTCTTTAGGGATGAAGTAATAAGGTAGGCAAAGACAGTCTTTTTTGGATCACCTGTAAGAAATGACATTGAAATAGACATAGAATAATGGGGGTCCTTCACTTCTCTACTCAGACTAACAAAGACAGAAATAGATATTTTTAATAGGCATACAAATTTGCTTTTTAATATTGTGCTTTCTGCTTCCAGCGTTTGTTTGACCACCACGTATTACTCTGACTATATGACCATGTAACTCAGTGAAATTACTCCAGTTCTAAGCCAAGGATACTCCACTAAATTATAGTTGCATAAAACTAAAGGGAAAAAATGGTATAGCAGGCCCTAAATGTTTCAGACATAGATCTAATTCACACATACCTGATATATTCTTTTGACCTAAGGGATGCATGCCATTAAAAAAAAATATTTTCTTTTCCTCCATTTTTCAGGCCCTCCTCTCTGCCTCTTTCACTCAAAAGGACACATTTTTAAAAGCATTAATTGAACTCTCAATTATTGTGCCCATAAATTGGGCAATTTCCCCATAGGTACCTTATGTACAGTCATGACTTTCCCAGGAGAAACCAGGTATGCACAGATGTTCAGGATTTTTCTCCCAAAGCAAAAATGGGCACTCCTGAGAAAAATAACTTGGGAACAACCAGGGTTAAATCACTCCCAGGAGAGTTTCTTTTGGGAGAGTGAATATCTGCACATGCTCTCTTCTGAGGGAAGCCACAGCGCAGTCCTCCAGCATCTCAGAATGCTTTACTCCTCAGGGGCCACATCTACACAAGACGCTGACTTCACAATAGCATCACATGGCAGAAACTATGACACAAAGCTATTGTACTGTAAAGTAGTCTCAGGCTACTGCACAGTCAGCACCACAAAAGAGCCTTTTGTGAGTGCTACTATGCAGTAACATCATTTAGCAGTCAGTTTCTCATGTAGATGCGGCCAGGGAGACTGGGTTGCTTGCTGGACTCTGCTGCTTCGGCCGAGCAGGAGATAGGACATGTCACCTTCACAATCCCCATATTGTGCTACAGGGAGACACAGGCAGTCTGGGTCAGCCAATCAGGGCTGCCCCATGCACTACTGCCATCTGTTGCCAGGCAGACTGAATGAGCTTGCAGAACATGCTGAAATGTATGCACAAGGACCCCCTGACTGTGCAGTGTTAGCACTGGAAGTCATGGGCTTTTCAAGGACTCAGCATTCAAATGTTTAGTCAGACATGTCTGGGTAAGTTTTTCTACAAGGATAACAAACTTGGATGAGTTATCACAGTTTATTTCAACATGTGTTCAGAGCCAGTGTTAGATGCACAATTATTCAGTGGGTGCATCTATATGTGCAATTAGTGTGATGCAATAAACTCCAGAGCTGTTAGAGCCAAAGGAAACTGCTCCTGGGTGCACCATCTACACGTACACCTGGGACAGCAGCAATTTGAGCTGAGATGGAGCAGGCCCTTGGCTGGCTGGGCTGACGACACAATTTTACACTTGCAGTTAATGTCCACACATGTGTTCCAGTACAGTAAATTATTCCTTTGTAAGAGTACTATTTTATGGCGGAGTTAACTAATTTAGTGCACCCTAATCCTGGCACATGTGTTGATGGTGTTGCTTTACTGCAGAGCTAATTAGTCTATTCCACAATGGGCATACCTACACATGTCACTATGGTATATAAAAAGTATTTTGAAAGTACTAAAAGAAGGCACAGTAACAGCCAGTACTGCACTGTGTGCGCTGTGCACAGTTATTTTTAGGCACTATGATGCTGTAGCAATGTGCTATAGCAGGGGAGCGTGTTACTACAGCAATATAGCCGTGGAATCACAGGTTTTGCCCACAGACACTATGTCACCGTAGCATGTTGCTACGGCGATGTAGTATCATGTGCAGACAAACCCAGTAAAGCACAGACATGGATGTACCCAGTGTGCGCTGTTTAGCATGTGTTTCCTCCCTAATAGCGGTCCCTGGAGAGAAGGAAAGTAGAGGTAAAGAGAAGGAAGGTAGAAGTGGTAAACCCCATGTTAAGGCCCAAAATCAGCAAGATGTTTAAATACATACCTAATTTTAAGAACAAGAAATAATCTTATTGAAGTCAATGGGACAGCACTCTGTTAAAGCATTTTGTAAATGTTCTGTTTCTATCAGGTTTACAGTATTTTTAGAACAAAGGCATTATCTAAAATGAAGAACTTTGTTGTTGATGTTGTTATTAAATGTTATCAGTGCCAGATGAACTAAGATCAGACCTACAGGTTTTCATCAACAGTCCTAAAATCTGGCTGACCCTAATCTTTTTCCTGCAAACCTCATGTTTATTCTGATCAGCTTTGGTTATCATTCTCTGACAAGTGTGTGTCAATGGTTTTAAACTGTACAACTGCTGAACTCACTACACTGCGGATTGTAGCACAAATATATATGGCTGCTGCCATTAGGCTGTGACTGTTCAGAGCAAACCTTTGTGAAGTTCTTATGATGAATGACCTCCACATTAGTTGGGTGGTTGAGCCACACACAAAAAAAAAACCAACACAAAAACTATCAAATAATAATATAATGCCGCCTTGAAGCCTGGGGAGAGTTTTCCTTGTTTAGCTCCAGGTTAGATTCATAGGTTCTAAGGGGCTGGAAAGCACCTTGTAGATCATTGGGTCCAGTCCACCTGCACTAGGCAGGAAAAGACAGCTGGGGTCTAGTGACCCCAGCGAGGTGACTGTCCATCTCCTTTAAAAGATTTCCAGGGTAGGGGACTGCACCATGTCTGGAGGGAGTTTATTCCACAGTCTGGGCACCCTGATTGTGAAGGAGTTTTTCCTGGAATTGAGCCTGAAGTGGCCTTCCAGGTGTTTGTATTCATAGCTCCTGGTCTTCCCCAGAGGTGCTCTGGTGAACAGCTGTTCATTGAGTTTTTGATGTATTTTCCTGATACAGCAGTAAACTGCTACCAAGTCCCCTCTCAGCCTTCTCTTCTGTCAGCTGAAGAGGCCCAAGTCCCTCAGCCTCTCCTCGTGTGGCTTGTCTTGCAAGTCCCTGATCATATGGGTGACTCTTCTCTGGACTCTCTCAAATTTTTCCATGACCTTGTTGAAGTGCAGTGCCCAGAACTGGATGCAGTACTCCAGCTGTGGTAGATATACTAGAGGAAGCATTGTAGAAGCAGCAGAAGCTTTATTAAGACAAAGTGACGTGGCAGAAGTGTCGTATTTGGGCTTCAAATTTCAATTCCCTTTCCTCGTACATGGAAACTGTTGTTTTGAATCGTGTCTTATACCAGATATCTCCAACTCCTTGGGTAAACATAAAAAAAGTGTTTGTTTTCTTCATCCTATTGTAGTGATTAAAGAGACATTAACACAATGCCTAATAAATGTTAAAGATCAGGGAAAAGACTTGGATATTTCTGCACTAGCAAAGCAAGCTGTAAGTTCTACGGGGAATTTAGATTGATACAAACTACATACCAGTTTGTGATATTAACAGCAGGGAAAATTAATAAAAATAGTTCATGTTTTCATTATTTTACTAGGAGAAGAAAGGATGTATTTGTTCTTCTAATTATTTCCATGTTCCATTTCCAGCTATACTATTTCTCCTGGTGATCATCAGGGCAGGTACAACATTAGGAGTGCAATATAAAAACTGTGAATTTACTATTTTGCTTTATGCTTTGAGCTGCCATTAATGGCAGATTTTACATTTTTTATTGTGAAACTGTCTGAGAGTTTGCCTTAAAAATAGGACGTTGGGAGTTTTCATATCATATAATGCAAACTATTGAAATGTTGCATGACTTAGCTGTCATTTTTGTGAAAATGACAGACATTTCTGGATCGCAAAATAGCCCAGAAAGCAACTGTGAATCTGTATTGCAAATGTGAGTGAAACATTTGTATCCATTTTCTAGCTAGCTGTGACAATGAGGGAGATTCCCTTCCACCTACACCAAATAAAGGGGTCAAACAAATATAAAGAAGATATGAATGTGGAGAACCCAGTCATGGAAGAAATTTCCTACCAGAGGATCTGAGGGATAGGATCACAGGCTGCCTGCTGAAGAATGCCCTAGCAGACGCTGTGAGAGGGGCATGCTGTTGGTGCGACTGGGAGTGGGTGGGGGTTAGATGGTGAAGGAAGAAGTAGAGCCACAGTACACCTATATGCAGGCACGGATAAATCACTAGGACTTCTGACACCCTCTAGTATTACTTAATTTACTCCAAGCTGAGCCAGAAGATGGAACCTCACCAGCTGAGAGTTAAAATATATCAAAATGCAGCTAAAAGTCACGGGGGAGGGAATCAGATATTCCGACGCAATAAAATTCAGACTGCAGTCCTGTACACGATGAATATATTTTTCCAAAAGAACACTAAGTAGTTTCATCAAGAAGCCTTAGCTTATTTGACTTTTGGACATTTGAGGTATGTAGAACAGCAAAACCACCCACAAGAGAGTAAGTCTTCCCCTCCCCCACCCTCCAACATACACATTTTGCACCATGAGGTAATACAGCAAGGAAGGCATTCTTTAGGAAGAAAAACAAAACCACTTCACTCTCCCCAAGAAATTGCCAACATCTATAAATGGAAGGCACAGGAACCAGTGATTTGGTTCCCACAAACTAGAAGTGCAATACCAACATCCACCAGAGATTTGATCGGTTCCTTTCTCCATACATTATAATCTGAATCCCTTGCTCAGTCTTTACATTGGGCTAAGAAAAATCAAATCAACTATATAGTGCAAGCTGTGGATTTTCTTTCCCAATGTCCAAGTGCCTCCATATTAGGATCATGTATTGAGACAGATCATTGGTAGCTGAGCCTTGCACCAAATCCCAAAAAGCATTAGGAAGAGAAAGGAACACACCGTTGCAGTTTGTATTTGCCAATGATGTAATCAGGCCCACAGCTGGAGGGCTCAGCTAGCAAATCCTTCACACGGGACCAAAAATAAACAGGAATAAAAGCTCAGATTAGGCTCAGCACAGAAGAAATTGTTCAGACAGACTGCACAATGGCACAGAAAGAAATTCTGGTTTTGGCCTCTTTTGTGCTGCCTACCATGTCTGGAGGAAAGCTAATCCCCTGGAGAAGCCGGGTGCTGACCTAGACTTGCACATACTTAACTCTACTCATGTGACTTCACATATAAGTCCTGCAACAAAATTAAAATTAAGCATAGGCATCAGAGTTAAAGGATCAAGTTCTACTTCATAAATCTAATATTACATTCCTTAGAACAGGCAAATATTCATGATCCCTTGCCACAGCAAACTTAACCAAATCTTCCTGTTAGAATAATGTTTGTTCAGATAAACACAAGCAAAGACTTAAGGCCCTCATGCTGTCCTTCTGCTTGAGCAGGGCTGAAAGGAAGGGCAAATGAAAGCCTCAGTGCAGCCTCTATTTCCTTAGTTTGGCAATTTACTTTTTCATTTTAAAATAACCAAAACAACAGAAGTCTTTATGTTGTTATATTTTACAGCATACCATGGTCACTTAAAGACAATGCTTTGAGCTGGCTCATAGCTCCCCATGCCTGAGTCCACATCAGTGACTCATAGCACAAAAGCAGAAATTGTATCTAGATGCCAGATGACATTAGTAAAGATTAAAGATTTACACCAATTAAATCTACCCAAACTAGAACTCTGTATGCAAATGTCCTCACAGTGTAGGAAAGTTAGCAACCTAGAGTCTTCTCTATTGTAAATCTAAGACACAACCGGACCTGTAGTAGTACTGCTTAGTGTGTATCACATAAGTGTTGGCTATAAAGTAAAGAACGAGTGATTCATCTAGGAATATTCAGGGCCAACGTATAGCTTGAAATGCCCAGCTGTGACTGAAAACTGAACTGTAAGGTTATAGGAAATGATTTTTTTGTATTTACAGTGTTAGGCATTCTGGTGCCACTGAAAAGCTTATGAAATATTTTTAAAGGCACATATCTTTTTTCCAGACACTTCATCTACTCTCTAAGGCTTGAGCTGAGTGAAGTATTTAAACATGACACTGACTTTAAGTACAGTAGCCCTACTGAAGTCCATGAGACTACTCACGTGCTTTAAAGTTAGGCCTGTGCTCAAAAACACTGAGGAGCTGAAATTCAAGGGCTAATATACATGTGCAGGGAGGCCGCTCTAATGCATTGTAATTAATCGAGTCTGCTGGAGCATGGTAATTACAGTGGTAATTGCAGTATCACATGTATCAGCATCCCTGCACTGAAAAATGGCAGCAGGGTGCTTTAAATTAAAGCTTGTTCAATGAGATTTAGTTCAAAGCGCCCCACTGCCATTTTTCAGCATGTGGATGCTGATACACGTGACACTTCGGGTGCTTCTAATTAGCATGGCTTTCAGAGCTGTGCTAATTAAAACACCCTCCCCTACCTCACAGAGCAGTCTATAAATTCTCCAAATGACCCCAACTTTCTAATTCCATATCCAATTACATGTTCTAAGATATTTTAAAGCATACATTTTTCTCTATATCTATTTGACAATTCATTTATAATTTCAACAAGAGCATAAATCAGAGGATTAAAAATTAAGACACAAATCAGAATGATGTGGCACATTACTAAGAGAAGTAAGAGTTCATTTCTCCTTACATGAAAAGGGGCCTTTCCAGACAGAGCATCTTAATCAAAATACCATCTGATCTCACCCCAACATTTACCCAAGTCAAGACAGAGCTGAACTACTTCCATATCTAATGGATAAAGCAATGATAGGAATTTTAGCAGCACAATTAATTAAATGAAGACTGGAAATAAGAGTAAATAAACAGGCATACCTGAGATGGCTAACAGTAAAGAACAGGAGGAAATGTTAAAAGAATTATGGAGAACAGAAGTGGGAGGGTGTAATGAATATGACTAACTGGAAACTGTGAAGTGGGGTAAAAGGCAAAAAAGCCGAATGGATGGCATAGATGAAAGGGTATCTGATTTCTGTACTTCTTTGGGCCTAGTATCACCACATGGGAAGGAGGAAGTTATGAGTATGCTTTAAGTAACCACATCTGCAGTGGTCACCATTGTACTAGGTTATAAAAGCATTCGTTTTTCTGAATCCGTTGTTATCTGGATCATGGAAAAGATAAGCAGCTAAAAAAAGTACCTTTGGAAAAGCCTTTATAGCTCTTGTTCCTCAATGCTAGGGTATACTATTTGCATAACTTTTTGACAACAGTACAATTCATTGTGCTAAATTCATCCTCCAAACTTTAGAAGTAGAGCAGACATTTACTTTAAATACTAAAGAGTAGGGGTGCACTGATAGAGAATTTTTGGGCCAATACCAATGTCTGATTTTTAATGAGCCATATCAGCTGATACTGATCCGATTCCAACATACAGCTGGGCAGCATGGAGAGCGATGTCCAGGTAGTAAGTCTGTTGAGGGGGAAGGGGGAGGGGGGGAGGGAAGGAGCATGGGGAGGCAGATGGAGGCCCCCACAGTGAGGGAGAGAGTGGGGCTGGGGCAGGGGCAGGCACTGCACAGCTGGGGTGGAGTGGGGGATGGAGCTACTAATGGCTCATCTGGGGGGGTGGGAAGACAGCTCTCACCACTGCACACACCCTGGGAGGGCATGGGGGGGGTATGCCCACAAATCTGTGCACAGGGCAAGGACAGGCTGTCGCTGTGGGCTGGGACTGGCGTGGTGCCAGGCTCTTTCCGGTGGAAGACTGGGTCTGGCTGTGCTCAGGGCAAGCAGCAGTGGTTCTGGGAGGGGAATTATGGCGGGGGCTGTAACCTCCCCAAAATTTGCTGTAGCCCTCTCCCAGCATCACTGCCACTCACCCCGAGTGCACCCCTGGCCTAACACCCCTGCTGGTAACAACCCGGTGATGCCCCCAGCCCTAGTCCAAAGCAGCAGCCTGCCTTTACCTTGCATGCAGATCTGGGGGTACATGCTCCCCATGCCCTTTCATGGGTATGTGCACTAGTGGGAGCCGCCCCCCCGACAAGCCAATTTCAGCTCCATCCCCTGCTCTGCCCTGTCTATGCAGTGCCTGCCGCTGCCCCAGCCCCAGCCCCACTCCCTCCCTCACCATGGGGGCCTTGATCTACCACCCCCACACCTCTTCCCTCACAACAGACTTACCAGCTGGACCTGGCTGATCTCTATGCTGCTGGGCTGCACTCCTGGCTGCTTACATGCTGTGCTGCAGTTGCACATCAGCCACAAAAAGCCGATTGCTGATATAGTCAATTTTCCTTATATCAGTGCTGATCTAATATAGGACTGATGTATTTGTGCACTTCTACTAAACAGCCATTTCTGCATAGTTTAAAGGCCTAAGCTAAAGCCCTCTGATGCAAATGGGAGCATTCCATTGACTTTAGTGGGCTTTGGGCCATTGAAGTCAATGGGACCTGATGTCAGGCTCAAATCTTATTGCTTTTACTTTTCAAGTTTAGCCTTGCTTTGTCACTGGAGCATGGTAAAGAACATTTGCAGGTGATTGGAATGGAATTCAATTTGATTCATTCTTTCATCCTAAAGGATTGGTTCAAACAATTCAGCAGGAATGTCTGCCACCAATCTGCAGAGAAGAATATTGTGCTTCTGAAGCACCAAGAAACATAGGCAGAAGATAGGGTTAGAGGTCAAAGAATTCTGTGGCCACTAGAGTTTTAACCAGAACTATTCATTGCTTGCCTCCCTCCCCCTATACCACCATGGCTAGCTTGAAGTCAGTGGGCATTCTTCAACTTCATGGGTTTTACATCAGAGTATGTAGAACACCAAGCCCTTTGGTGGTAGTTCATAAAATCATAGAGAAGTAGGGCTGGAAGGGACTTCGAGAAGCCATCTAGTCCAACTCCCTGCCTGAGGCAGAATCATCGTTATCCAAACCATCCTTTATAAATCCACTGCTAACATATTAACTTTTCCGGGAACTTACATGAAAAATGCTCAGATAATTGCAACCCATACTAGAAGACCCAATTCTTAAAGAGATATTTTCAGAACTACCCATCTTAGCCTTTGAACAAGCACCAAACCTCATCACCAGAAGCAAACTTCCTACGGCCCAAAGCATACTGAATGGATCCAGATCATGCCAGGATAAGAAACGTAAAACCTACCATCACATCTCCACCACTCCCACAATAGCTATGCCTCACAACGAAACCATCACCTGGATCTTACACCTGCATCTTCAGAAATGTAATATATCTCATTCAGTGCACTGAATTCCCCGATGGAAACTATGTAGGAAAACCAAACAACAACTGCTTACCAGAAAGAATGCACACCGAAAAATCTGTCAAAGACAAAATACCCAATTAGTTGTGTGTCCACATTTCTCACAAGACAACCAGTCTCTCAGTTCTAATCCTCAAAGGGAATTTACAAAACACTTTTTGTAGATAAGCCTATGAACTTCACTTTATAAATCTACTGGATACAAAAAATCATGGACTAGATACAGACACTGGATTTATGGCACTTTATAATCTGCCCACCATCTGATAACCCAGGTAACCTCTCTATATCTTACCAACTACATCTTATCACTGGTCAACATTCCCCTCTTTTGTGTTTCTCCCCTTCCCCACCTACCTCTCTCGCACCTGTTAACTCCCATCCCCTTTGATCTTCCCTGCCACACATTTGCATTTTCACAGACCTGCATTTTAAATATTGGCTTAAGCTTCTATTCCACTGAAGAGAGTACATCAACATTAGCAAACATTCCCTATTCCTGAAGAAGGCTGTTTGTGCTTAAAGCTTTTAAAGAACAATTTTTCCAACTATTTAGTTGGTCTAGTAAAAGATAACACATTTACGCAAAGAACCTGGTCTGCCTGTGTCCTTAGACCAATAAGCACTGGCACTTTAGAAATCATGTATGGAAAAGCATACGTTTTATTGAAGTGTCACTAATTCCACCCTATACTACAACATTTTTAGAAGCAGCATGATTTGAGAGAGAGATTGTGCCACTAATTTAATGGATTGTACCTTGTTCTACCCAATCCAAATAACACGCTCATTACCTCCCAGCAGATAGTCAATACTCAGAGACATTCAACTTAATTTAGATCTGAACTGAATGTTACAATTACCATCAGATCTTTTCCCAAATGTATCATAAGTATGCTGTGGTAATCATTTCCATGTAGGACAGTCCTATTATTCCTGTGAAACATGATCACAGCAGAAACCAGACAAAGATAAACCAAGAAACCAGATAAAAACTGTCTTGCTAGAAGACTGAAAAATATATATACACAGGCCATGCTAGGACTAAAGGGTAGTCCTTAAAAGGGCTGCTATTCCTGTATGTAAAGGAGAATCATACTCATATTAGAAGAGCACATGAAGGCACCTCCATTTCTTCTTGTTTAAAAAAAAAAGACTGATACCTTCTCAAAGTTTTGGAAGTTAGCTGCTTCATTCCAAAAGATGGTTCAGGGCTTTGAGTCCTCAGTAGATGGAGATGCTTCCCTAGTGTTCAGGGTAAAATGTCCAAGAACCAGAGGGGTCATGGTCAAGAAAAAAACCCTTTTCCTCAGCATCTCTTACTGGCTACCTTGGGCAGTTGCTCCTCAACATGCTGTCTTTTATAAAATCAGTCCTCCACAGGGGAGTGTAGATTACTAATTTGAATATAGTTAATAGTTAACTTACGGGACAGCTAGATGTCTAAAAATTATGTGCTACAACATTTTATACTGCAATCCATCTTCTTTATGGATTCAGCCTCCCTAGACACCATGGAAATAGATGGCTTTATGAAAACCTAGACAGAATTCGAGATAGAAGGAAAGGATGGGGAGGGCACAGAACAATAAGTGAGTCCTCAAAGGTTTGATGGGAAAAAGGATCTTCAAGGCTTATCTTGAAGGAAGTGGCAAATTTTATGAGATTTATACATAATCATCACTATGCTGTTTGTCCATCTACAGACAAGTTACTAAATATTGTGGAGAATATTAAACAACCATCCTGATTAAATCTGAAAAGAACCCATCATACAAACCATTTATAAAATGTCTGCACTAGTGTTCTACATACTGCACACTAACATACACTAAATATTTATAATTTGAAGCAAAGTTCCAAAAGTGACCACCTCAGTTTCACTCTCAAAAAATGTCCCCTCCTGTTCATTTGCATGTTTGAACTTGATACTTGAATATATCAATTAATATTTATACAGAGTTAATTTTATTCTCGCAAACATTGGTGTTTTGGATATTCGTATTAGATACAAATTTTGCAGGTTTGGTGCAAATGGCTGTGTGGAATATTAAGTGACAACCTGGAGAATGTTGTCCCAGTAAGTCTGGAACTGAGAACTAAATTCAGAGTTTGATAAGTTCTTAAAAAAAAATGAGATGAATGTACACAAACTAATTTACTACCTGTCTTGTTATGCTGGGTTTTGTCTTTTTCTTTAGAGAGACAAACTTTGCTGCTCACCATTTGCCTGGGGAGGATGGGAAATAAATAATTACATTTGCCAATAGTCATAGTGTACGGAATAAGAGATAGGTTAAATATATATGTTCAGAAATTTTAAGCTTGTACATTTAAGACTGAAACTCTGCCTGTAATTAGTCCCAGTGTACCTTGGTATTTATAAAATCCCCAAATAGCACTGTAAGCAATTTAACATACCATAAGCATATACTAGGAAGACAATCTATTTTAACTCTGAAGAGTCTGCTCCTTAGTGGGACTTGAATTCAGTTTTTGATATTTTGGTTAGAAATATGAAAATCATAAGCATTCTACAGTGTTGGGTTGGGTTTTTTTGTGGGGGGGGGACACCAAAAAAGCTGCATAAGCTTACTTCTAAAATACAACATTACTATTTTATATGACCCCCCCATCTAAAGCTACTACACTGAGATGTATGAATACAATTTTTATGATAACAGCATGTAGTCTTATATTGCAAGCAATTTCCTTTAATCCATATTACAACCTTGTGAAGATAAATTCTTTTATATAGTGTCTAACATCAAATATACCTCCTTTAATGAAGAGACAGGTTCAAATGATAATCTTTTCATTTTGCATTATGGCTCTACACAGATAGAATACAGACTTGCTAAAACAGCTCTTTTGACATGTTCAGGCAAGATAGCAACCATCATATTAAGAAAAGAAAGAGTTGTAATGTCAGTTGTCAATTAACAGCTCAAATTTTTTTAGACTGGAAAATACAACAGTTGGGAGAAGTAGAAAGAGAAAGACAAAATATAAGTTAGAGAGACTTGTAAGGAAATTTGCATTATTCTTCTGCTGTATCACTGCATGGTTTATTAATTTAAAATGTTAAAATAGTTAAAATGTACACATGGTTGTTTTACTGCATTTTGTGGGTTTGATATGTAGAGATTCTGGTGCTCACCACAGGAAGGAAGGATGGAGTACAGGAAGCAGAGCCAATTTCTATTCCTGGTTTTGCTGTGTGCTTCCTGTGAGAGTTTGGGTAAGTCACAACTTTCTATATCAGTTTCCCTTGCTATAAATGGGAATTCAGTAAGAAAGTCTACTCTACCTCAAAGAACTGGCAAGATGGTTAAATTCTTTGAACTTTTAATGGTCTCCAGAATCCCCAATGGAAGGTGCTTTGCAAATGCAAAGGAAAGTATTAAGAAAAAACTGTTTGATGTGTTCTATTATTCTAGGTACAGCTGTCCTCCCTAGGGCATGCTGAAGACTGGAGAAGTACTTGGACAAGTTTAAAAGTGAAATAGAAAAGATCAACAGGGATTTTATAAGTATACATTAAGGAAATGTGATGTGCCCCACACTTCTGTGTGAATAGGTTCCATCAAAATCTCATGTCAGTGCTGTATGGCTTTCCCATGTATCCTGGCCCCACCCCCACCTTTCACTCACTCACCCACCTACCCTATTTCTGCACCTATTGTATAGGGTCCACACTATTGTGTAGTAACCATAGGATCATAGAAAATTAAGGTTGAAAGGTACCTCAGGAGGTTATCTAGTTCTAATTCAACCATTCCCTGCTCAAAGCAGGACCATCCCCAACTAGATTATCCCAGCCAAGGCTTTGTCTAGCTGGGACTTAAAAAAATTCCAAGGATGGAGATTACACAACTTCTCTGGGTAACCTGTTCCAGTGCTTTACAATCCTCCCAGTGAGAAAGTTTTTCCTAGTATCTAACCTAAACTTCCCTTGCTGCCACTTAAGACCATTGCCCCTTGTTCTTTCATCAGCCACCACTGAGAACGGTTTAGCTCCATTTTCTTCGGAGCCACCTTTCAGGTAGTTGAAGGCTGCTATTAAATCCACACTCAGTCTTCTTGTCTCCAGACTAAATTATTTTTATACCCACAAGGACAGCTCAGCAAGGCTGAAAATGAAGGGTCCACACCCAGCCTTGAACTCCAATCAGTCTGGGTGGTAGCTCAGCATATGAGCCCCTGAGCTATACAGAGGCAAGCCAGCCATATTCTAAAGACAAGGACTAAGTACAGACTGTCAAAAAGTCTGAGGCTGAATTGATTCTATCTTTGTAGGTTAGTCTAAACTGTGTAGACTGAACTGAGAAGCAAGTGAACAGACATTCACTTTTGATTCTGGAAATGCAGCCACATGCCTGTAGTGGCTCAGACTAGAAGCTGGGGGGTGCTAGACAGAGCAAGTCTTTCCTTCCCTTTGGCAGTGCCTTTGTCCACCCTTTGAACATTGGCCAACAGACATCTGGGGAAAGAGAATCTGGCAAGGGAGGCAGTTCTTGGACATCTGGATGCAGTGGCTCATCCACCAGAGTCGATTTCCCCAGAGCAAGGCTTTGATGCTGGTGAACACAGCCTCATGGAGGACATTCACACTAGTCCAGAGGTGCTCCCATTTGATCCCCAGGATTCAATGCAAGCAACGCAAGTGAAAGCTCTTGAGAGTCTTAATGTGGCATTGGTAGATGGTCCAGGTTTCACTACAGTAGAGGAGGGAGGTCAGCACAACAGCCTTGTAAACCAGGACCTTCGTCGACTTCCAAAGGTCTCTATTTATTAAGACATGTTGTTGCAGATTGAAGAAAGTGGCATTGGTGCAGTTGACCCAGTATTGGACTTCTTCATTGATGGTAGCCCATTGAGAGGGGTGGCTGCCGAGATACGGAAAGTGCTCCACATACTCCAGAGCCCCACCGCTTATGTAAATAGCGTGAGGGATGTTTAGGTGGCCTAGGGAGGGTTGGTGGAGAACCCTTTTCTTGGCAACGTTCAAGGACAGACCAAGTCTCTTATACGAAGCATTGAAGACATCTAAGGTCACTTACACTTCCTGTGCAGAGTGAGTCGTCATGCAGCAATCATCTGCAAACTGGAGGCCATGATGTCCTTGGTGGTGAGTTTCATTTTTGCCCAGAAGCACCCAAGATTGAAAAGCTTCCTGTCCAGTCAATATTGGATACTGATGCTGGATAGTAGTTCATCTCAGAAGAGGTGGATTATGATGGTCAGGTAGATGGTGAACAGGGTGGGGGCGATCATGCAACCTTGTTTGACCCCGGTCCACATGCAGAAGGCGTCAGTTTCAGATCTTCCACTCGGGACAGTGCTGGTCATATCATTATATAGGAGCCTCAGCTATAAAAACTTCAGAGGGCAGCCAAGGCATTGGAGGATGATCCACAGAGCTTCACAATTTAAGGAATCAAACATGTTGGTCAGGTCAATGAAGGCGAGGAACAGTTCTTGATTTTGCTCCTGACATTTTTCTTGGGTCTGCCTGGCAATGAAAAACATGTCTGCAGTGCCCCAGAATTGTCAGAAGCCGCACTGGGTTTCTGGAAGGATCTCCTCAGCAATGGGATGAAGGCAGTTCAGGAGGATGTGGGTCAGGATCTTACCCACAATGGACAGGAGGGAACCCCCCTTGTCATTCCCACAGTCAGATTTGTTCCCCTTCTTGTAGATGGTTGTGATGGTTGCATTCTTGAGATCCCCGGGAATGTCCTCTTCATCCCTCGGGCTTTGTTAGTTTTCATCTGTTGGATGGCCTGCTTCAGCTTTCCAATGGTTGGTGGATCATCAAGGGAATCCACCACAGGGCATTGCAGGATGGTTTTGAGGGTCTTCTCTGATATGGTGGCCTCTCGGTTAAGGAGGACTTCGAAATGCTTCTTCCAATGCAGATGGATGGCATCATTGTCCTTGAGGAGCCAGGAGCCATCCTGTGATTGGAGGGGGTTTTGTCCAATGGAGTGGGGTCTGTAGGTTGTCTTGGTAGCCTGGAAGAAGTTATGCATGTGTGACAGGGGCAAGCTTTCATGCCTGGTGCAAGCACTGGCCTGCCCCCTGTCTATGAGTCAGCCACCTACCTCACTCTCCTGCCATGCCTTGATGTAATAATATTGATGTGATAATTAGGTGAGAGGCTGTCCATTATACACCCCAATATTGGGAGGCTATCTGCAGCTTCATTCTACCCCTACACCATGGCCCAAGCCTCACAGATGGCATCTTAGGCAGCCAATTCAATCGTCCCCTTCTTCCCTTCCCTGGGACCTTCAGCTTCCCTGTCTCCCCATCTCAGGACAGCCAGGACCCTGTGCTTTTTTGCTCTATATGGGCATCCCTCGCAGTGGGCCCCTGGCCCTTTTGATCCCTATCTGAGTCCTGGCCATAGCATTAACCAGACAGTACCTCGGGTTAAGTCTAAGCCACCTGCCTGCACTCAGGGATCGGGATTCTGGCTCAGGTGCTTCACAAAGCATGCCTAGCCCCACAGGGTCATTCACCCCATCAGGCTTAGGTGCTTCAAGAAGCTTACCTGGCCTTCCCTGGATTAGATGGATCATATAACCCAGCTGAAGGTCAGGGCTGGGGTTAAGGCAACCCTACCCGCCTTTCACCAGGGTGGTAAATGGCCAGGCATTTTCCTGGGTTCCCATGCCACTGGGAGCCTCACCAGACCATCCACTCCCAGCAGGGTTTTATGTCATGCTCAGGACCAGAGCCTCCTGCTTCTACCTGCAAGATGTTCACATGCAGCAGCTCAGTTTGGTACCCAGCAGCAAGCTACTCTTGTGTATAAAGGTGGCCAGAGTTCTAAAATGGCTGCCATAATCAAACACCTGCTGGGTGTTTGATCTAGCCATTAAAGTGGCAGGTACCACCAAGTGCCCTGCCACAGCATGTCATGCTGGTCAGCGTATCCTTGGATCATGTGTGCCTTCTCTACCTACCAGTTCTTCTTCAGGCAACAGATGCATCGCTGGACCTCAGCCTTCAGCTGGTGTACATTGCTGTCTTTCACTGAGTTCATGGATGGCTTTGCCAGGCGATGAAGGCTGTATGCTGCTTGAGGAGATTGCAGATCTGAGCGTCACTGGTGTTGAACCAGTCCTGGTTCCATTGTGATGTGAACCCAATAGTCTGGGCACAGGCACCTTAGACAGCAGACTTGAGTTGTTCCTAGTGTGCCTGGATGGAGATGTCATCAGCAATAGGGACTTGCTGTACTGCACTACATAACTGGGCCTGGAACTCTTCCTGCTGTCCAGGGTCCTTCGGAGCTGTGATGTTCAGCTGTTGCCAGGAGGCCTTCTGGGTCTTCTGGTGTCTTGGTGCCATCACTGAGCACACAAGTCAGTGGTCTGTCCAGCAGTCTTCAGATCCCTTCATGGCCCTCGTGATAAGCATGTCTCTCAGGTCTCTACCTCAGACAATGATGTAGTCCAAGAGGTGTCAGTGGTCTGACCTTGGATTCCTCCATGTGGTCTTCAGCCAGTCTTTGTGGTGGAAGACAGTGTTCATCACAATCAGCCTGTGTTGGGCGCATTTGGTCAGGAGCAGGATACCATTGGCATTGGCCTTTCCCACAGCATTCTTGCTGATAGTTCCACTCCAGATTTTGTGGTCGCATGCAACCAGGGCATTGAAGTTACCTAAGACAATGACCTTGTCATCCCTGGGGATGGAGGCAAAGGAGTTGTCGAGATCAGAGTAGAACCTTTCCTTGACTTCCTTATCAGAATCCAGAGTTAGAGCATATGCACTGATGACAGTGGTGCATTGGTTTTGGCTGAGGCAAAAGGTCATCAGCTTTTCATTGACACCTGAAGGGAGTTTGGGGACCACATCAGTGATCTTGTTCCTAATGGTGTAACTGACTCCGTGAGTATGGGGGGTCACAGACTGGTTTCCCTTTCCAGAAGAAGTTGTACACTCCACTGACCTCCCTCAGCTGTCCCTCCCCAGCAAGCTAGGTTTTGGTGAGAGCAGAGATGTCAAAGTCGTGCCTTGCTAGCTCCCAAGCCATGATGGCAATTCATCTTTCTGGGCGATCTCTCTGGGTTGTTGACAATTATTGTCACATTCCAGGTTCCGAAGTTTAGCTTTTTCTTATTTCAACTGCAGGAATGGGTGTGGTTTCCCAGCCAGGAGAAATGGATCAGCTTATTTTGGAGGCACCTTTTCTAGCACCACCCCCCCATTGGGGTGAGCAAAGGGCATCCTAAAAAGGACTGCTCAGTTGCAGATGCAGCTGCTGAAGGACATCCCTGTCCTGACACAGGTGCCTGATGACCATCATGCATCCGCTGCCTGTGTGCAGATTCTTGACTGGGGGCCTCCGGGTATCACAGCTCTGCCCCCTTAGCAAATCCTCCATCACAACAGGGCTTTTTGACCTGATGGAAGCCTGCACGTGGCATGTTTAGCATGGGGACTCCAGTGCGCAGTCAGGCCTACACAGTCTTGGTGGTTGGTGGCTAGGTTCAGTGGCACGGTGAACCATGATGCCTGGGGTCACTTCTCTATTGCAGCCTTCTTCCACTTTCACAGCCATTGGGGCTGCAGCCTTCCTCTGCCTGTTTCACCATTGAGGACTTCTTGGATCATTCTTTGTCTGGAACCTCCCCCTTGATCTTGCCACCATAGGTGGCTCTATCAGGAGTGTGAATGCCACACTGAATTGCTCTTGGGGTCATTGGAACATGCAAGGCTCTCCACCACAACAAGGTGGTGATCCTTGGAGAGGACTGGGCTGGTGGGGGGAGGGGTTAAATCCTGCCATTGCCCTGGCAAGCAGATCCCAGCTGGGGTCCCATGCCCATGAGAGAGGGGGTTTAAACCCCAACCCCTCCCCTCCACCTCAGTGTGCCAGCTCTGGCTGGCATCTGGCCACACCCCCTGCCCCCCCTGCTTCAGCAGCAAGTGGGGGAAAAACATCTTCAGGGGCTGCTCTGCCCCTGCCAGGCAGACCCCAGCAGGGGTCCTGTGTGGGCAGTGGAGGAGGCTTAAGATCCCCTCTTCCCGCTTCATCTTGCTGGCCTGACCCATGATCTGGCCACTCCTCCCATTAAAACCAATTTTACCTAAATCATTTAAGTCTAGGCATGTCTACACATGTATTTATGTGCACCTAAATGGAATGTGCTTTTGCTTAAGGTGCATTAAGACAATTTAGGTGCATGTCTACACATGGACATGCTAATGTGCATTAAGGTACATTAAATTTAGGTGCAAATAGCTAATGTGACTTAGCTATTTGTACAAAAATTTGATGCCTGCTTTATGCAGGCATCAAATTTAGGCTCACATAGCCTTAAATCACCATTTTTAAGGCACATTAAGGGCATGGATGTGTAGACAAGTGGCCTTAATGAGCCTTAAAAATGGTGATTTTAAGCTAAGTCCACTTAAAAGAAGTACATATAGATGCACCCTCTGATAGTACATTCATCCAGGTTTATCTTAAACCAGTTTTGGACATTTTGTAAGTAGTTTATGTAGACTGAACTTCTGTTCTATTATAGGTTTAAACCAGTTTCTGATCACTTAAACCAGTTTATGTGTAACTTATGTTCCTAGCCAGGAAGCCTGAAGATCAGATCATAATGCAATAGGTTGAATTGAAAGCAAACTTTAGACCTGGATAGTTGTGGGGGTGAAGCAAACATATATTAAGTTTGATGAAAAATACCATTTTAGGTGAACAAAAATGTATGCAAAATTTCAGGTCAGATGTAGTGAAGAATTTTCACAGAGAAAATGGAAACAATATTTTAAAAATATTTCATCTTGTATGTGTTTTAAATGGCATTCATATTTAAGAAAGGATGCAAGTCTTAAACAATAAAAGGGTTAAAAATTCTTAATTAACCTGAAAATACAATCAAATGCTTCATTTCAGGTAAATCCGCAATTCAGTTTTTTTCCTGATCCTCTTTGTGCAGCAAATGATAGAAAAAAATCCATTATTTATTCAGCTCTGTTAATAAGTGGAAATGGATTAAGCAATTGTCAGTGTATGTAACGCACAATGTACCACATACAACAAGACTGAATATGTTACAAGTCTCAATAGAATTCCCATGCATGATTCACATCTTATTCTTGTGTGTTATTTAAGCTACAAATTGCTACAAATTTAGAAAGGTGGAAAGCTTTCTGTTTTCTTTTTTGTAAACAAAACCATTATTATCCATTTGAATTTATAGGGCACTTTATGCCCCAAACCTTGTGCAGTATCTCTCTTGATTATACAGTTGGTCCAATAGAAGATACTGCTGATAAAATAAAACAAGCCCCCCCCCCCAAAAAAACCCACCTTGCCTTTCTAAAATAGGTTCTTTATACCATGTTCCACAAAGGATTTAAAAGTATGCAAAGATAGCAGCAGCTGTCACTTCAACAGTGAATGATCCTGAAACTCTAACTAGAAAACATGCAGATTTGCAAATGACCTTTTTGCAGCTTTCAGGTGTTATCTATTTCAGTCTACATAATGGGAGGCACACAGACTGAAAATGCAATGTGGTTTCAGTCTTTCAGTCATAATAATCATAATACCCTGTAGCTCTTAGCACATTTCATTAGTAGATCTCAAAGTTTTTTTAGAAAGGTGCTCAGTATCATTACACATGTTTCACAGGTAATGAAGCAGCAGCCATAGGGAGCCAAAGCCAGGAGACCCCTGATTACCAGTCCAGTATTTTATCCACATGATTAAGCTCTTTTACAACCTAGCAGAGATGCCCAATCAAAACCCAAATGCTCTAGTGTATCCGTGTGGATGAAAATATTAGGTTTGTACATTATTTTGCTTATGCATTGAGGACTCCCTTTAATATGAAACATTAAAAAGACACATGATTTTTAAAATATTATGTAGTACAAGCATTAAGTGAGAACAGTACTGACAATCGAAATAGATTTTCTAGTGTATAGTAGGAATAAGACTGTTTATTTTCAAGTAACTGGTTGGTTTTTCTGTTTTTTAAAGTGTCTGAGTTTTACCTTGTTCTTGTTGAGATTTGCTTGAAGGTTGCCTAATCAAGTTGAGCCACATGCCACTGGCAAGTTATCAAACTCAGTTTCCTCTAATAAGAATATGGTCACCTACCCTAACTATGTTTGTCTCGGGGCATAGCCTTACCACCTGTGTGGAAAATGGTACACAAACAAGAGACTGGGCATTCTGGGGCAGGGAGGGGTTGTGCTGGCGGAAGGGCTGGAGGGTGATGTACCCTGGGAATCTTACCTGGCAGAGTTGCTCTTTGCCAGTTTCAGACAATGCAAAACAGAGCAGCCTTAAGGCTCTGCTCAACTGTTCCAGGAACTGATTCACTGGTGTAACTTTTTGAATCAGGGAGGGGTTGGGGAGGGATTAGTAGGATGCATGCACTCCTATTCTTCCCTTTACAGTGTACTCAAAACCATTCCAGAGCACTTGGGTATCTAATAAACAAATTGTTTCCCACCCATCTCCATTTGTCAATAGTCCATCAGAAAATATTGATTAATCTCAACTGAAATATATCATCTCTCTTGTCAAGGACTTCCCTGGTCCAGGATGAAATTCCTGATTAAATCTCCCCAAAATCTGCAGACAGTCCTTGTGAAGTGCAGGTGGGTGCCTTGACTACTAGGCTAGGATCTCATACTCTCTCTCTGGCTTTCATTTTTCTCATGAAAAATATTTCATTTTCATTCTTACATAAAAAGAAAAGACATTTTGGAACTTTTCTTTTTTTCCCTTCCTTTTTTCCCCCTTCTTTTTTACAGAACAGAATTCTTATTTCCTGGCCAGGCCTATCCTAAGTATCAACTCTAGGTCTGACCATCCATCTATTAAGTCAATGGAAAGATTCCTGTTGATGTCATCAGGGGTTAGAACAGACTGTTAACACCTTCTGGAGTCCACTTTTGAAGTCCTTCAATTTACAATTCATTTAAAGTAGCATATGCATCTATAAAACATTAAGTAATGATTAGTCCAATATAATCCAGGTTGTATATTAAGGTGTGGATGCTTGCAACAGAGTCCCACTCCAGAGGTGGCTGTGATGCACCTGGAGCCCTTTCAGCTCTTGTCAAATGAGCTCTCTTTTGGGCAATCTCCTCCTCCCCTTTCCTGCCACACCTTGATGTATTTATCTTAGAAAAAGGGAGACTGCTCCAGGTCTCCCCAAGCCCAGTCTCACACTCAGTAACACACGTATCCATGCACATTGCCTTAAGGGCCAATTACATGGGCTCCATCCTGCTCAATACCCACGCCCATGCCTCACAAAAGTCAAACATACTAATTAAATCATAACTGCCCCTACAGGCTACAGGATCCTAGCTCTGTTTGTCCTTATGCTGGCCCCTCTCTGGGCCATGGACACTCTGGCCCCTCTGGTCTCTGGCTGTGGCCCTCCTGGCCTTCAATCCTTCGCCTTAGACCGTGGCCCCACTCCTACATCAACTGAGTCCCTTGGATTCTCCAGCTCCACCAGTCTCTTGCTGTGGCCCTTCTTGACCTTTGGCCCTTCCTGATCCCTAGCCATGTTCCTAGGCCAGTGAGACCTATGGGTTCCCAAGGTACTGGCCCTCTTCTCTCTTTCTTAGCCCCCTAGCCCCTGCTCTCTCTCTGGTCACTCCAACCCCTCTTTCTCTGGGCCAGCTGGGACTTCCTTACCTCCCCTTAGTCCCTTCCACAAACTACCAGATGCCCCTCAACCCTAAAGCTGCATGCTCTCTCTCCCACCTGCCCTAAGGCTGAACTCATACTTGGTGCAAGCCAGAGTCATTCTCTCAGCAGCTGATTTGGAGCTCCTTCCCATCAGCTACCCGGATAAGACTGCCCACCTACCTCAGGCCCTGGCTTTTATATATATCTCAAACCCAGTCCTCCCCCCTCCCCCTTTGATTGCTGCCTGAGCTATTTTCTACAGCCTTCTCTCCTCTTAAAGTCATAGACATGCTAAGCACCCTGTCACACTGGTATGAAGTAACATCACAGATACTCAGTATATCATTATACACTAATTCCCCTCCCTTGCCCCTCAACACAGTAAGTTATACAACATCTCTTAGTAGTTTATTTCCTATACCTTAGCACAAGGAGCATGAATACAGAAAAAGACAGCCATAAGAATACAGACAATTCATAAAAATTGAATGCATAAGCCGTATGCATTCCCCATAGCATCACACAACCAAGCATAAATATAGTCAAAGAAAAGCTTCCTTTATAAGGGTTCGTGTGTGTATATGTAATAATATACTAAACATTTATGATCCCATGAGAAAAATCACTCATGGATATGTGTAAATAACTATTAAAGAAAAAACAGTCAATAACAAATGCATAGTCCAACAACAAATAATAATTATTAATACAGACTTGATTCCATTAATCCATTTTCCATCTTCCATGAATCTGATCCTGTTCTTCCTATTTGCATTAATTATGTATGCTGCCTGCTGACACACACCTACAATAGGCACAATAAAAATGGAAAAATCATTTTCTTCCTTTACATGATTTTATCATTTGATAGCAAAATATTGTTTTTATTTTCTTGTCAAAAGTCAACAGGTAACTTGTAAACAAAACACATCACTTGTCTGTCTTTGTTAGAAGGACAGTCACTCATTATAGACACAAATCAACCTGACTCACACAAACTCAGTATGCTTTGTTTTTATTACTGTAAATTAAATTACATCCAAACAGTAATCATACTTTGCACTTAGATAGCATCTGTCATCCTGAGAGCAAATCTGTAGTATGTAATTAGAGTCTAATTATCTTCATAGGTGATCATACTGAGACTGTAAACTCTTTGGGTTAGGAACTGGCTTTGTTTTGGGTTTCTGCAGAACTTTACACAATGGGAACCTGGTCCATGATGGGGGCTCCACCATAACGCACATCCTAACTCTGCCTCAATGGCACTTTAAGAAGATGGATTCTTATTTCCATCATAGAAATGGGAGGTGTCAGGCTTAGGGAAGTTAAAGGACAATTTTCTGAAGCTAAAATACAGGTGATTTTTCCTATAGGAATGTAGTTTAGAGCTCCAATGCATGGAGCAGACTCTGATTACCTTTTTAACAGACATGCCTGGGCATGCACAAGGATGTGCCCACTCCAATGGGCTGGCCAGTGACAATGCAGCTGTATGGAGCTGCAATGTGGTTTCCAGAATCCCACAGGGATATCCAGACCTGCAACTAGTAGGGGCTCAAGCAACTATCAGCTGGGAAGCACAGGTAGAAGTGAGCAGCCATTAGTGCTCCTTTTCCAGCTGGACCACCAACATATTTGCAAATAGGCAGCTGTTGAGGTGGGGAGGAGACTGAGAAGCAAGCATCAGCAGCTCTGATTTTGTAGCGATGAATTGTGTAAGTGTTCTGTGCAATGGCACATTTCCCACTTGCCCTGAGCTTAGTGGACTCCACCCTTACCCAGAAGGGTTTCCCAGGGAATGTAACCCTGCCTATAAAAAAAAGGAAATCCACTTAGTTTCCAAAGATGCTGGCTGTTTGCAAAACCAGGTAACTTGTTGCTGCTTTGCTGCCAAGTACATATGACCCTATCATGACTTATCTTGAGAAATGGACACTTGGCAAGACTCTTTGCAATGCACAAGCTAGGCAGGCTGGCTGCTGCAAACAACTTTTTATCCATACTTACATGTGCCTTCAATGACTTCCAAAATACAACCTAACATTTGAGAGGCAGAAGCTTCCTACAGTCAGGTGACAAATCCCAACAAAGGCAGCGCTACACCTGGACCTAAGCAAGCCAGTCACGAGCAAAAAGGACTGATGGCACAGTGAAGAGCAAAGCCAGCATTAGGACACTTGCAATTGCCCTGAGTCCTAAGCTGGGCAGGCACTTCCATTCCATTGGCAGCTGTAAAAACTGACCATCAACTGTTCATTTTACAGCTGTTATTACTAGGATTGTGTGGTAAAGCCAATCTGAAGGCCTAGTACTGAATTTTTTCATGAGGCTCCCAAATGGTAAACTGTCTTGGTCAAGAGGACTAGGAACAGAAGTTACACATAAACCAGTTTAAGTAATCAGAAACTGGTTTAAACCTGTAGCAGAACAGAAGTTCAGTGCACATAAAACTAGTTTCAAAATGGTTGAAACTGGTTTAAGATAAACCTGCTTGAATGTAGTATCAGACTAACTAATTTAGGTCAAAACTGGCTTATGAAACTTCTGTCCCAGACCAAGGTGATTGTTCGATTGGCACGTCTCCCATAGCTGGAAGAGTACAAAAAAGATACTCAGTGCCAACAGCACTAGCAGCATTCACAGTAAATGAAGCCATCTAGATTGTTTTGCCAATGTCAGTGTACTGCCCTAGCCTGACTTAGCCCCGTGATAACTGTGATCAGACCCTGGTTCATGAAAAGATAATATTCGGACTGTGGATCATAGTAGATTAGATTATCTGGCATTTTTCCTTCTACAGAAAGATGCTTCTTGGAAAGTGATAAACTTCTACCTTGGTGATTTTTTTTTCAATTGCAGAACTGCCTCTCTGAAACTAGACAAACATGTTTTATCCTCAAATTTGAATTTGGGTTCTTCACAACAAAATTAATTGGCTATGACCTTTCCATGTCATCTTATTTGATCCCATTTGAAAAATATTTCCTATAAAAACTGAAAGGCAATTATGTGCTGCTGCTTGATTTTTAGTTGTGGCTCTCCTCTCCTAGTTGAAGATTATGCAGCAAGAAAATAGCTGGACCCTAGAATTTTATGTTGTTTATAATGCACTTGTTTACCTCCTACTTTTGCTGCTTGACATTTTCTCCTCTTGTTTCTCCAGAATTGTGACTAACAGAAATGATGACCTGTCAAAATACTGGTGAATGTTAATCAGCAGTGAAATATTTAGCTTGTATTTGTCCTGTCAGCCAAAATAGACATACTACTTAAAAAAAAAAATCTAAGGTCAGTCTACCTTCCTTGCGATTTACTTCCTAAAAAGTTAGTAGTAGAATAAACAGGCTTAATTTTTCAATCTAAAAAAATGTACTTCCTCTAATGTTGTATGTCCAAATGACTGGAAAGTAAAACCAAAGAGAGTTTTAATAGTTTTTAGATACAGAAGAATGACCATCAAACCATCTTCAGGAAATGCTAAGCCAGGATTTCATTTCTAATGAATAAAATATAATTGTATAGGATTATTATGTCTCCATGAATAATGAATACAATGGCAAATTCTTCGCAGTAAAACAGTAAGTTTTGTGTTAGATGTTTTGACAGCTTAAGATTCCTACCAATCCTCCTTCTGCACATATTGGGCATGTCCAGACAAGCCTGCACATGCCTCTTGCCACATCTCAAAGAAGTTTGAAACAGTCTGGTGGCCAGCCTGCCCCTTGTCCCAGTACTGCAACATGCTGCCTGCCCTTGCAGGGCAAACAGAGATGCAGGCTGCAGTGACCTGAACCCAGACTCTGTTCCAGGTAAGTGGGGCAGGGAAGGTAGGCTCTGAAGGTGCAGGGGACCGTGGTGGGGGGAGCAGCTTGGGAGGCATGGGTCCTCCAGCTTCCCCCCTGCAGGGCCCACATGGCCCACCACAGGGCCCCAGTCCTCCTGCAGAGCCCACACAGCCCCAGACCCTTCATACAACCCACAGCTCATCCACAGCAGCAGTGGCCATTGGGGTGCTTAGGGCCTCCTGGCACAGCCCCCTCCCCCATGCAGTGGGGGGCAGCGGGGGGCAGCAGGGGGCAGTGCAGCTCAGCCCTGGCTGCCTGGAACCTGGCGCTGCCTCTCCCACATTGTGCAGGCCCCACCCTCAGCATGGGGCCATGCACCTTCAGGCAACTCCAGGCCACTTGGGCTATCACCCAGGGCCCCACAATGCTCACAGGGATTGCCTGTCATGCTGGACTGGGTCCTGTGTGCACAGTACTGGCCTGGCCTGACGGCACATGGGGCCCATGCACACAAGATCCAGCCCAGTGTGACAGGTGGTCCCCGTGAGCAGTGTGGGGCTCTGGGTGACAGCCTGAGCCATCCAGAGCTGCCCAAAGGTGAATGGCTCCATGCTGAGCCAGGCAGGGCCCATGTGATATGGCAGACGCAATGCTGGGTGCCAGGCAGCCAGGGCTGAGTCACGCCGCCTCCTGCTGCCCCCCTCTGTGTGGGTGGGCTGTGCCAGGAGGCCCCAAGTGCCCTAATGGCTGCTGCTGCTGTGGGTTAGCTGTGGGCTGTGTGGTGGGGACTGGGGCTGTGTGGGGAGGCAAGTGGGTCCTGCAGGGGGCTGGGACCCTGGGGAGGGGGGGCTGGGCCCTGGGGGGAACTGTACCTGGTGGGGAGCAGGGGACCCACCACTCCTTATCAGCCTCCCACACAGTCTCCCCACACCCACAGTCCTCCCACTATCCCCCCACAACCCATGTCCCCACACATCCCTCCACACCCATCCACACACCCACCCAC
>NW_017728909.1:37712256-37728525 GCF_001723895.1 Crocodylus porosus
CCCTTCTCAACAAATTCCACATCCCCCCATCACAAAATCATCATGCCCAGCTGCCAAACAGGATGAGACCTGCTGGCAGGAGCTGTGGCTGCAGGGGCAGCTGTCCCTACATCCTAGTTAATGAAGAGGTCAGGGGGACCTCTAACTGTTCTCTGATAAAACCAAAAGCAAACAGCAAAACATATAGATTTTAGAATTTATTTTATTATGATGATAGAGACACTGGTAGGCTTCCAAATTGCTTTAACATTGTAAATATATCAATAAAACATTGCCCAACTGATCTCTCTCTCTCTCTCTCTCTACATATATATATCTATATACATAGATATGTATAGATATATATATAGTGGTCTTTTCTTTTAATTGTGGAGGAACATGGATTTGGGGGTATTTTAAAGAGTGAATTTGGGATTTTTTTTATTAGAGATTTCGCAGTTTTTAAATAGGGAACACCAGTTATTCCTGCTAGTGAGGCAAGTGGCAGGACCCTGCTCAGGGCTGGCACCCAGTAACCACCTGGAGGTGGTGGACCTCCTCACCACTTGGGGCCAGGAGGAAATGCTTTGACAATTCAAAGAAGGCCACCAGACTGAGAACATTTGCAAGCAATAACCATGCAGATGGCAGGGCAGTGGCACACATGACAGTAGTGCTGCACAAAGGCCAACTGTGCAGTCACAGCCCATGGCAGCTGGCCCAGAGGTGCAGATGCCTCTGCTGCAGCTCTGCAGTCCCATCTAGGTCTAGAAGATGCACAGCCTTGGGGCCACATGCTGTCACAGGTGGTAGCAGGTCATAGCCAGGCAGCAGCCCCCACTGCCAGACTGCTGCAATGGGTGGAGGGTGCAGGGAATTTTCTGTTAAGTCTGCTTCAGCACTTCAGCTGGCACAAGGGGCTAGTGTCCTCAGATACCAGTTGGTCAGGCCCCAGAACCTCCTGTGTATTTGTATTTTCTAGAGACTGTGGGCTTCAAAGCCCACCTAGTTAACTAACAGTGCCCACTGTGTGGGGCCAAAGTTTGAAAGATACAACTGATAAAAAACAAAATAATAATAATTGTTTTTTGGGACAACTAAAGAAGAAAAGGGTAGGAGTGACATGGGGGTCAAATGTTCAAAATGTGAAAAGAAGTTCTCTGGAGGGGGACACTGAGCAGAGCTCCCTGGGCTGTGCTCACCAGTCCTTAAAGCCATACAAGTAGCCAGTGGATGCTGCCTACTGATGCTTTGCCCAGAAACGTGCATGGACAAGGGATAGAAAAGCAGCCCTGCAGTCTCCAGGCACCTTCCTGGCCAGAGTCTCCTTCCTGGTCAAGTACAGGGCTCACTTGGCCAGGGCCAGGAGGAGGTTGACCTGGAGGTCCTGGGACTTGGTGGGGCCACAGGTGGGCTGACCAAAAACAAAAAGGTGGGGCGTGATATTCAATCAGAACTTCAGGAGGAGGTTCTGGAGGTGGAGGGGCTGCACGTGAGGGTCATGTGCGCCAGGGTCTTCCTCTGCTCACAGAAGGGGCAGGAGACCAGGGTGTCTGTGAAGTTTGCCACATACACACCCATGGTAATGGCTCCAAGGAGGAGCTGCCAGCTGAGGTCCCCAGTGGCTTGTGGGATGAGGATGGAGTACAGAATCAGCCACTGGGCAGCCTTAGCCATGCCCCCACTGAGCAGGTCCTGCCACTTGGTGTCTGGGTGGGACATGAGGGTGGTATGATGGATTGTGTGGTACACAAGCGTGTAGAGGTGGCGGTGATGAATGGTGTCCTCCAGCCAGTTCATGTGATGGAGTGGGGAGCATCGTGAGGCTGCACGAGGTGCTGGCCCCAGACAAACTCCAGTGGGATGGAGGACAGGGCAGGGTGGGGACCACCACCATGTAGGACCTAGTTGACAAGGGCAAGGGTGTTGGGAGATAGGGCAGATTTCAACTCCTGGGCCAGACAGCAGCTTGTACATGTCATTGGTAGACCCGTGAGCCGGGCCAGCACACCGGGGTCCACCCACTCCTGCCTATCATAGTCCAGGAGATCTCTGATACAGGTGACACCGGGCAGGATCAACCCTGTAGTACCCAGGGTGCCTCTGCTGTCAGCATCTCCAGCTAGGAGTTCCAGAGGAGGGGCTCAGTGAGAAATTTGGAGTCCTGGGTGAGTGTTGCTAGGAACCTGGAGGCACAGACCAGCCTCCAGGCCCAAAGGAGGTCCTGGTAGAACTGCAACAGCCCTTGAAGGTCCTGCAGGGAGAAACCCTGCAGGCTGAGGAGCTACCAATCATGTCAGAGGAGGAAGACATACCCCAGGTTGCCCATGCCACATGGCTACTGACACCAGATAGCACTGCAGGACCTGACGGCAGAACATCAGGACCTGGCTGTAGAGGCAAACCAGGCCCTGGCTGCCATCCCGCAAGGGGAGGATCAGGGCCTCTGCAGCAACTGAGTGCTGTCTTGGCCAGCAAAACTCCACTGTCCATCACTGGAGCCCTGCCAGGCCCTTGGGGGGCACAGGCAGGGTGTGTAAGTGGTGCCAGAGCATGGACAGGACCAGCTGGTTCAGCACCAGCACTCTCCCAGGCAGGGAGAGGCACCTCAGGAACCCTGTCCATGCCCAGAGCTCCTCCACCATCCTTGCCTCCAGCTGGTGCCCGTTCTCCCACAGACATTAATGAGTTCAGAAGGATTAGTGGAGGAGTCTGTGTGGTACAGACAGACTCCTGAGAGAGGAAAGCAGCAGAACAGGTGGTAATAGTAGCAGCAACAGCAGCAGCGGTGGTAGCAGCCGTCCAGTTCAGCCACTCAGGGTGTGCTTCAGGTGAAAGTGGAGGTGAACCGGGGGGGGAGGGGGAGCTGCCTAGGCAGCTGTGGCAGGAAAGGTACCTTTAGGCTCTGGCAGTGTTGTTGGGGGAGAGCTCCACAGACAGAGCAGGCTCCCTTCCCAGGCTGTCCCCTGACTGTGGTTTGGCAGCGGGCTGGGAAGCAGGTTGGAACTGGGGTGCAGAAGCTGGGGGCTGTGCTGGGGTGCAGTGCTGGGATGCAGTGCTGGGATGTGGTGCGCCCATCCCTGGGGGTGGCAGCAGTGTGCAGCAGAGGACCCCCCCGTGGGGGGGGTAGCAACAGCAGCCCAAGGCAGGAAGGGGTGCAGCCAATTTACCCCCAAAATCTCCAAGAACAAGCCAGCAGCTAGCAGTAGCCAGAGGTAGGAAGGGGCCTGGCCATCCTCTGCTCAGAAGTTCCTGAGACAAAGCTTGCAGCAGCAACAGCCTGGGACAGGAAGTGGCATGGCCAGTGGAGCCCAGAGGCTCCTTCCTCAGAAGCTCTTGAGAATGAGTAGCCCTAAGCTACTTTCCAGGGCAGCTTTTTATACTGCTGCGGCAGCACAGGTGCTGGCCCCGGGCTCTAGCTACCCCTGGCTGCAGATCCGGGAGGAGCTGGACAGGGTTATTTTGCCCCAAGTGGCACAATTTGCCCCAAAGTGCATGTCTGGGCACGTGTCTTGAGGCAAAGATCCTGGGTACAAATTTGCACCACTCCTATTTGAGCTGCTGCAAGCGCGTGTGCCTGCATTTGTGGACATGCCCATTGAGGACAAAAGTCTAGTGACTGGTAGAAAGATTTATTCTAGCAACCAACCACAACATATGGCTTCAGTACATCTAAAGTATGATCTATATGCTCATTGCATATATAGCTGTGTAACAGATAGCAGATTTTGTCCTTGGATAACTTTCATGAAATCTCAACCTCACTAAAATCAACATTAAATCTCCCACTGACATTAATGGGTTCAGAAGAATTAGTGTTTAATTTGTACACCCTCTCTTAAGAAAAATTAATTTCATTGACTGTCTCATTGTGGGTCCCGTCACAAATCCAGTCCTCTTACCAGTCTTATTAGGTCACTGGAAAACAAGAGGGTGGGTCCTAGGCAAACACCATTGGGATAAAAGACTGGACCAATGGACTTTATACTTTGCAAAGAGCAAGAAAAAATAAATGACAGCATATACAGTGAGGTTGTTGAAGGTCCCTGTATGTTTTGTGGACTGATGGACCCAAATAATAGTTGTAATTGTAGTTGCAGTTCCCTGTAATCCTTTGTGAGGTGGAAAAGGGCAGTTGGTTCCAGCAGACACACTGCTACCTAGAGATGAGTCTAATGGCTGTTGACAGATGGTATTATGGATGCTGTTTTTCTTTCAAAATAGAAAAACTTGAATTCTGGAACAACATCGCTTTTCATTATGGCTGTGCAAAACAACACCATTTTGTTTCAGCTTCCATTTCGCCATTTTGATGGGTCAGTGTTTTGTTTCGAGTTTCGTTTCATTTCAAAAGCACTGTTCTGTTTCATTTAATCGAAACTGTTTTGCTGTTTCAATGCTGTTTTGACATTTTGCGCACAGGCTATAATGGGGAATCACAAAACTGCCTATAACTTTGTCATTTTCTGTCTGATTTGAATGAAAACAGCAGGCATGGTAGCCCCTGCTGAGGCCATGAAGCTTGCCAGGTTTCAATGAGATAGATGCAGGGGTTTCTGGGAAACTACACTTGAAACTGTTCAGAGCAAAACTTGTGATATGTGATTGTGTGTGTGTTAAGCCACAACTGTTTTTCCATCCCTCCCCCCGAGCACTGGGATTGGAAGGGATCTCAAGGAAGGATCACAGTCACTGGACAGCTACACATGTCAATATGAGAGCATTCCTTCCCCCTCACCCCCCTCCCTCTCTTATTTTCTGTTTCCCTGGAAGCAAGCCCAGCTTCAACACTCAAAATGTTTTGAAACTTTCGAAACATTTTGAGTGCCCTCGTTTCATTTCAAGGCTGTTTTAAAGCCTTTTTTTGGTTTGATTTCACTGTTTTGAGCTCAAAACAAGTCAAAACAGCATTGAAATGAAATAGCTGGTGAAATTTCGCACAGCCCTACTTTCCATACTAAATGGTTATGGCACTCAGAGAGGTGTTTTTTTGTAAACCTTTGAGAACTTGAAGCAACACAGTAAAACAAATTGACACATTTCTGTGCATGGTAAAGGGTTCCTTGAGGTTAAAATAGATTTAGAATAGCTAAAAACTATTTCCTTGCTTCTTTCCAGTAAGAGCATGTATACATTTTCCGACTCCAGCATGCCTAGAGGTGTGAGAGAAGATGCTTTTTTCTATGAAAACCTATGATTTAGGACATTTCATGCCAACTTAAGTGGCAGAATTCATCATGGTGCATTTTGAAAGTTCCAGGTGAAGAAATTAAGCATCCATCTAGTCCAATTGTAGGAAAGGAAGAATCGGATTAACAGCAGATTTGTGGTTTAAAAAGTATGAGCTAGCTTCTCTCTATTTAGGAGAGCCCTGCACTGCTCTCCAAAACAGAATATGCCTTTTAACATACTTCAGCTATACATCATGTCCTAACATGATATCAAGAGGCTTACCAAGTGTTGAAGCTTGCTGTATGACTTGTTTCAACCACTCTACATAGCATTAGTACACTTGTACACTTCCACCAGTAACCTAAGGAAGTAATCCTTAAGGAAGGATGAGAGAAACTGATCAGCGTCAGGCTTAAGATACTACTGCTGTCAATCACTGTAGTATCTACGTACCTTTACCACAAAAAGCTTTGTTTTCCTTCCACATTCCCCTTTGCAGTGGGTAAAGATCAAGCAGGGAATGGATAAAAATTTGGTGGTTTTGATTAACAAATTATCTGAATTTCTAATAAGGAACCTCAGCAGGATTTTTAAAGGAATCTTCTCCAGTTCCTTACTTGGTCTAGTTTCTCTGCTGGCTTCTATACATTTATTTCATTAGCTAATGTTTATTAACTTGCTTCTGTGGCATACATCTGGATTAGCCTTATGCACATAGCACTGCAGATAGCAGTTACTTTGAGAAGCAACTTTCCAGAATTTTGGCAGTTTGCCAGTAGTTACTTTTGCCTTCACCTGAAAACTATGGTCCAAAATTTGCACACAAAGCAGTTGATTCCAGGCTCCCATTTTTTAAATATTTACATAAAAAAGGTGCACACATTTTGAAGGCACAGACATGTCTGGGTATGAGTGATGCAATTTATGTATTCTAACAGCCTGATGTATCAGCACAGTTAGGTAATCAGTTGTGTAAAAGATATAAATTTGTACCTCAATTGATTTTCACCCTCCAAAAACTTGGGCAAAAGCAAGAGGCCATTTTAAACATCCAGCTGATGGCCAATGTAAAAATACTTGCAACTAAACCAGTTCTAGTTGCTACTGTTCTAAATAACTTCCTTCCATTTCACTTGGAAACGTTAATCTGCTCTTTCCCTTGCATCCAGTGAAACTGCATGAAATAGGCTTCCCAGCTGCTTAAAGAGCGACTAGCCTTTCCAGACTGCCACCCAACTGAACAATGAAAAGGAAGTTATTTAGCACAAATGGGCGCATCCAGATGAGTGCGCATGTGCCTGTTGCCCCACCTCAAACCCCTTTGAGGCAGGGCAACAGGCACATGTGGAATAAAAAAATGTTCCCCACACTGCAAATCTGCAGCAGGGGGAGAAAATTAGAACCTTGGGTCTAAAAAAACCACTCCGCAATAGAGCAGAGCTAGGCATGGTTCAAGACCATGCCAGGAGCCAGTCCTCCCAAAGAGATACTGTGGTTTTCGCCAGAGTCTCTTTTGTGTTCCTGATGCCCCCGACGCTGTCCTGTGGGGGGGGCGGTCATGGGTGTCGGGCGGGGGTGAGGGGTGGCAGAGGGATGTGGGGGGTGGGTTGGAGAGTAGCGGGGGGCGATGTCCCTGGAGCTGCAGGGGGTGAGGACCTGGCCCAGATCCCTGACACTTGCTAGTCTGGCTTTGCACTGAAGTGGGTCGCACAGCTCCAGGAAGCATGCACAGGATCCATGCCTCCCGGATCCCTGTGACCTGCTCTGGTGTAAGGTATGACTAGTGACCCACATTGGGCTGGGCCAGGTCCTCACCCCCCCCCACAGGCACAGGAGATGGGAGCCAGCCCTGGGGCCTGGCCTATGCTGACAGGAGCCGGAGCAGCATGCGGTTCTCACGTGCCGTGCCAGGTCCTGCCATGGCTGGGCCCTTCCTATAGCTGCAGGACCTGACCCAGCACGTGGCGACTACATGGAGCCAAGGCAGGTCCTGCTGGCCCTGGGGCTGCTTGTGCCACCTGGCAGCCGAACGGCACAAGGAGCCCCAAGGCTGGCAGGACCTGGCTTGGCTGCACGCAGTCTCCGTGTGCCAGGCTGGGCTGGGGAACACGAGTCACCTGGGGCTGGCAGGACGGAACTCAGCTCCGCACAGTCCCCGTGTACTGGGCCGGGCCAGGCAGTGCGAGCTGTGCAGTCCCCGGGCGGCTCATACTCCCTGGCCCAGCCCAGCCCCACGCGTGGGGACTGTGCAGAACTGAGCTGCATCCTGCCAGCCCCAGGCAGCACATGTTCTCTGGCCCAGCCTGGCACACGGGGACCACGCAGAGCCAACCTGGGTCCTGCCAGCCTTGGGTCTGCTTGTGCTGCCCAGCTGCCAGGTGGCACAAGCAGCCTCAGGGCCAACAGGACCCAGGTTGGCTCCATGCAGTTGCCACGCTCCAGGCCAGGTCCTGCAGCTATAGGAAGGACCCGGCCATGGTAGGACCCGGCATGGCATGCGGGAACCAGAATGGGCCGGGCCCCAGGGCCAGCTCCTGCCTCTGCCCCCTGTGCCTGTGGGGGGGTGAGGACCTGGCCCAGCCCCATGTGGCTCACTAGTTGTGCCTTGTACCAGAGTGTGTCACAGGGCTCTGGGAGCCATGGCTCCTGTGTGCGCCTCCTGGAGCCGTGCAACCTGCTCTGGTGCAAAGCCAGACTAGTGAGCCTCAGGGATCTGGGCCCAGCCCAGCTGGGCTGCAGAGGGGCCCCAGGACCTGGCTGGGCCTGGCACGCAGTCCATGCCACACTGGGTCCTGTCACCATGGGCCCAGCCCAGCTGGGCTTCAGAGGGGGCCTAGGACCTGGTCCCTGCATGCCATACCAGGTCCTGCTGCCACAAGACTAGCCCAGCTGTGGGCCAAGAGAAGCCCCAGGGCTGGCAGAACCAGGCTGAGCTTGGTGCATGGTCCCCCTGCTGCTGCTGTTAAAGGTTAGCTATGGGCCCTGGGCAGGGGGGCTGGGGCCCTGTGGGGGATAGAGACTGGGACCCTGGGGGGGGGCATTCCATGTGCTGTGGGGGGGGGTGCACCCTGTGCGGGCCAGGGGACTCACTTTTCTTGAGCAGTCCCCACACAAGGTCCCCCAACCCACAGTGCCCCCAGGAATTGCCCCACTCCTACCCACAGGCCAACCACATCCCTCCACATCCACCCACCTGCCTTCCCCCACATCCCTTATCACCCCCGTTCTACAAACACCACATCCCCTATCACACACCCATCATGTATGAAGAAAACCAAAAGCACAGATCAAAACATACAAGTATTTAGAATTTATTTTTTCATGATGATAGAGATGCTGGTAGGCTTCCAAATTGCTTTAACATTGTAATTATAGCAATAAAGCATTACCCAACTTATCACTGTCCCTCTCTCTCTAGTTATGTGTGCGAGTGTGTAGAGTGGTTTTTTGTTTTAAATGTGGAAGAACATGGATTTGGGGGTTTTTAAAAAAATGGATTTGGGATGCTGCTGCAGCTGTTCAGCTGACACAAGGGGTAGTGTCCCCAGGTATCAATTGGCTGGGCCCCAGAAGTTCACCCAATGGGTGCATCCACACACGCAAGCACATGCAGCAGCTCAAATAGAAGCGGTTCAAATTTGAGCCAGGGCTTTTTGCTTCAGCACACGTGCTCGGACATGCACTTCATTGTGGAGAAAATTGTGCCACTTGAGGCACAATAACCCTGCCTGGCTCCTCCCATATCTTCAGCCAGGGGGACATAGAGCTCAGGGCCAGCACCTGTGCTGTCCCCAGCAGTATAAAAAGCTTCCCTGTCCCAGTCCCAGCAGTACAAAAACGCACCCTGGCAAGTAGCTCAGTGTTATTAGGTCTCAGGAGCTTCTGGGGTCCAGCCAACTGGTACCTGGGGACACTACCCCTTGTGCCAGCTGGACTGCTGAAGTGGCCCTGAGAGTTCCCTGCACCCTCTACCCACTGCAGCAGTCTGGCAGTGGGGGCTGCTACCTGGCTGTGACCTGCTGTGCACCTGCCAGACTCGGATGGGGACTGCAGAGCCAGTAGAGGCATCTGCCCCTCTGGGCCAGCTGCCAGTGGAATGTGGTTTCAGGGTTGACCTTTTTGTGGCACTACTACCATGTGTGCCCCTGCCCAGCCATCTGGGCAGCTATCACCTGGAAGATGTTCTGGGTGTGGTGGCCTGCTTTGAACTGTCAAAAAATGTCCTCCTGGCCCCAACTGGGGCTAGGAGGTCAGCCACCTCCAGCTGGGTCCAAGTTGCCAGCCAAAATCTTCTATCTCAAGTGCAATTTTTGCTTGATTAGATGCACAGCAGTATTATGAGGTGGGGAATACTGCAGCAATGTGACTTCTTGTTGTTTTATAGTGGACTCTGTTGAAAAAAGTCAATAAAACAGCTGTTTTGGCTGGGCAGCATTAACAAGCCAATTGTTTAAAATGTATTTTTTTATGGTTACTTCATAATATTTATGGTCTGAAAACAATCATCAAATGCTTAGCTGTACCTTTTTTATTGACACAGCCTTCCTGTTCCTATGACTGGCTTCCTCTGAGGAAAATGGGACGTGTTGGATGATTTCCCAGTTTCTATTTGTATAGGAAGTGTACAGGCTAACCAGTGATCAGTGTTTCTGCTAATCTGTAGCCACTGAGGAACACCTGCAATTCAGCACTTAGCTTGTTCTGCTGCACAAGGTTTGCAGCTATCAAAATTAATTGTTCAACACAGAATGAAGCTGACATTGTATCCCATATGAATAGCCTCACTCCTATTTTTTTTTAAATTGCAGATGAGAGAATTTGAATAAGCACAGATCTTTTTCATTCTAAGTGAAGATAAGAAATAGCTTGGAAATGAGTAAAACCCAGCTGCTGTTTACTTGAAATGTCAGAAAGGACAAAAAGATTAAGATGTAAGATTATCAATAAAAGACTTTATATGTTACTTTCTTGTGTGCATATACATAGAAGTGCCATTCAAGTAAACACATGCTTTCTAGCAGAGGAGACCCTTATTTTAAAGGGAAGCTGACGGTTTGAAAAATCTTACTGATGTCTGAAAATGTTGTATCTTCTGTAGGTATAAATAACACCGAAGATTAACTGCAAAATTTTCCCCCCTCTTTTCCAGTTTACAGATTCAACAGAACATTGTATCCTGTCTTTCACTTTTCTGTTGCAATAAAACCTTATAAACAGCAGAAAACAAAATTTTGGTAAAGAATTAGAAGATTCAAAACATACCATTTTAAAAAATCCATTTTGAAACCCATATTTTTGTAAAAATATTTGTATCAGATTCAAACAAACTTGCAACAGACGTACAGGACAGGACCTAACACAAGGAGTCTCAAACCTCAGTTATGACTTCTAGATAATATCACAGTACAGATCATGTCCTTTTAATACATATCACATCATATTCAGGCTTATCATATGGCCTGACCTTCCACACCTTACCCAGATAAAATTCCAGTGACACCGCTAAAATTGAGTAGAATTCTATACTTTTGCCCAGCTCTTCCCAAGGCATCTGTCTATACAGCTAGACTTCCATTCAAGACTGTTAGGTGCTGCTGAGACTGATTCTCCCATGGAAGAAGGGCAGGATGCATGATTATATTTGCATATATTGCAGATATATTTGTGCCAGTTGTATCTGCTGTACTTTAGGAGGGACTTTTCCCATAGGAAGGCTGGGGAGAGCAGGTTACAGTTGCAATCAAGGCTTCAGAGGCTCTCTTGCTGGTGCCAGACATCTGTGGCATATATTGAGGAAATGTATCATATCAGTGCCATCCCATTCATCCTCTTTGGGCCAGGTATCAGCCAACTATGGGGAGAGAGGAAGAAAGAGGCAGGCCTATGCCAGTTGAATCACATGGGTCATGGTTGAGTCCAAGTTCTAGGTACCTGCTTGTCTCCCCTTTCCCAAGCAAAGATTCAGCTACTGAGGACCTACAATATACAGCCAAGGACTGTAGAGTAAAGGGAGCCCACTGAATGCTTTACAGAGATAGGACTTGCCTGATTACAGTCTGGAACAGGAACTGATCATATAAGCCTCCATGTGTAATCAAACTCAGTAATCAAAATCAGTAAAACCCAAGTAAATGAACAAACTTTAACCACACATACACTCTCACAGCTGTCCCTGTGGATCCCACCCTGCTCCATGAAAGCATAGCCTGCTAGAGCTAGGCCTCTAGGATTCCAAGGATCCCTCTTTACAGCTCCTCTCAACATGGGGGTAGGTGGGGTCAGATCTATTTTGTAAAGTGTGGGAGGGGGAAGTTGCTGGAGGAGCTACTGGTGCTGCAGGGGTGGGTGCAGCCCCTGCTCACAGCCTTGTCCCACCCCCAGGCAGGCAGACCATGACATGGGAGTGACAGCCGGGACTTTTTTTTAAGTCCCTCAATTGGGTAACAATCTTCTCTCCCCTGCTCCCTTCTCCATACACAGCAGCATGTCCCTCCTCTCCCACTCCATTCCCCTCCTCCCATACCTCCCACTACTGCAGTCCCTACTGCCATCACTGATCCAAGGGGAGGGTCCAGAGAAGCTTCTGTTGCACTCCAGCCAGGTTTCATGTAGAGCCAGGCTCAACCAGAGACAGCAGCCAAAGCAGCAGGTGAGTTCCCTTCCCCCACAGTTGCTCCTGGGCTGGCAGGGAACACCTGGGGGAACCAGGCAAGGAGAAGGAATCCCTGCTGCTGCCACTCTCCTTCCTGTGCCTGGCTCCCTGAGAAGCCCACCTGGAGTAAGCTCTGAAGCCTCCCTGCCCTGCCCTTGGGGCAGCCAGAGACAGTGGCAGTGGTAGGCTTGGGAGGTAAGGAAGTCATAAGAAAGGCAGGGGGAGAGTTGTGCCACTGAGCATTGGGGTGGGGGGTGGCGAAGGGGTAGAATGTTACCCAATTTGGGGACTTAATAAAAGTCCCTGCTGCTTCCGTGACAGCCTCAACCTAAATGGCAGCTGTGGCCACTCCACCCTCCCTGGATCCATCCCTGAGAGCAGGCCATGGAAAGGGTTTCATTTCTAGGGAGAAACATTACACATAAACCAGAAGCTGGTTTAAGCCTGTAACAGAACATAAATTCAGTGCACATAAACCAGTTTCAAAATGGCTTAAACTGGTTTAAGATAAACCTGGTTGAATGTAGTATCAGGCTTAACTGATTTGAGTCAAACCAGTTTATGCAATGTCTGTCACAGACTCCTCCCTGGTTTCAGTTAAACCAGAGTCCCCCAGCATCCCAGATGCTTTGCAGTCCTGGGCTAGGTTGGGCTGTGTGTCTGCTCCAGAGAACAGGGCTGGCCCCACCCCTCTGTTTCCTACCTGGATCTCTGGCAGAGACTGCAGGCATAGCAGGGTCTGCCTGGCTTCCCCCTGTCCCACTCCCTACTCATTGCTCAAGTAGGGATCACCACTCCCTTCCATCTCCCACAGCACAGACCTCAGGCCCACAGACCCCTAGGCATGTGGTATGCTAGCTAATGCTGAGTGCTGCATGTATGTTTGTGTCTCCAGTTTCACTGGGACAGGACAAAGGCAGACAGGACAGTGTCTGTTTAGGGCTTTTCAGAGCTAAGCAACAGGTCAGCTGGTAATATCCCTCTGTTCCTTCCTTGGAAAAAGCTGTTTAAGAAAAGTGCGAACTAATGAGAGAGGCTTTTGTTTTCTTATGGGCTGCTAAATACTGTGTTATCAGCTGTCTGTTGGCTCCCTTGCCTGGCAGGTTTTCTGCAGACAGTAGGAAGAAGCAGGGAGAGGGATACTGGAAAGCTCAGTGTCAGCCCTCCCTCCCCCTCCACCTTCTGCCTCAGAGTGCTAGCCATGGGCTGGGGTCTGGCAACACTTCCACCCCTTGAGCAGTAAGCCAGTAAAAGCCTGGGACAGTGTAGGCAGGGTGGAGTTTTAAACTCCTCCCTAATCAGAGCATCCTGCTGGGGTCTGGCCACTCCCAATCCTCTCAGCTAAGCACTGTGGAATGGAAGGGAGGGCTGCTTTAGCATCCCCTGGCTTCTAGCATGAGCCACTGTGGGCATGTACCTGCATTTCCTCAGTCTAGAGGGAATGTCTGCACTGGCAAATTGGTTCAACCTAGGCAGGTTAACTAACCTGCAAAGACTGGATCAATTCAGGCTCAGGATTTTTGAATGTCTGTCCCTAGCCTAAAGGACAAAATGCAACTCCTGCTACATTACACTGAGGAATACACTGTGGAGCTGCCCTTTGCACTGAGTCAATCAATGAACACACAACAGCCTCTACATCCTGACTCATAATGTCCTTATTACCAATGAGGATGCTACTGGAGTTGTGTCCAATAGTCAAATTATCCACTATGGGCAAATCTGAGTAAGGCTGTTGCAAAAGATTCGGTGGTAGCTCAGGACCTTACTTGTCTGGATCCAGTCAAAGCAGACCTGCTCTGTGACACAGTAAGGCAGTAAGGGTCTTTTCTGTGACGACTCCCACCCTGCCAACCTGGAGAGTTCAGCTGACAGATGTATTTAATTCTCTATACCTGACTCAGCACAGCTCATCACTCCAGGCCTGCTCTCTACCAAGGAACACTCTTCCACTGAAGCATGAATGGTATTCCAACAGCAATACAGTATTCCAAGGGATGCTGACCTTTCTACTCTCCCACCCCAGGGTAGCTTCCTACACCCTCTGTCCTCAACCCTTGCCAGCAGAACTGCCCAATTTCAGTTGTATATTTAGCCATATGAGCCGGGAGAAGAAGCAGAATTTGTGTGTAGGACGCAAAACACAAACAAAGAGCGTATTTCATGAGCAGGCTGATAATGGCTTTCCGATGATTACAGGGAACAGAAACAAGGGTTGGGGAATTCCCAAAAATACCTTCACAACTCATCTCATTCACATATGCACCAGCAAAGTTCTCTGGAAAACTATTTTTGTATGCATCAATCCATGGGAACTTCTGTATGAAAACATAGTCATACACGTTTGTACAGTATATCACACAGCAGGTGACCACATTCCAAGAAAGGAATGTGCCTGGGCCACATGTTTACATTACTTCATATCCTTCTTATACATGGCTAAGTCATGTTTATTTCCCACACCTTTTCAAAATCATAACAGCTGACACTGGTCACAGCTTGATCTTCTGTTGTACTTCACCAACAACTGACAGAGCAGAATACAGTTTAGGCTGCCTATTTTCAGTCTTGACCTACATATCCCTTGCCATTAATTAATTGCATCACAAGGGTTTTAAAAAAATATATAGTGAGTCATGTGTTCAGTTAAACAGGGATGTATGTCATGGGATTGCAAATGCTTCATTTCAGTATTAGTCCCTGAAAGAAACTCTCAGAAAACCATTTTCATTGCTCATGTGTCAGGTATGATCCAGACCAAGCTGAAGTTGGAACTAGAAGGAGAGTAGAAATTCTAAGAGTTCAGAAATCTTGGTGGAGCAATGATGTTTTAGAGCAGGATGTAGAAGGAGCCTAATGTAAACATTTATAGTCTGGTGTGAACAAGAATATATGACTTCAAGCATATATTATTTAAAATAATGTTATTCAATTATATTCAATGAAATGTATATTACTAATGTGGTACATTATATACACATCCCATTTGTAGGTATCCCAAACAGGATAAACCCATGTGTATGTGTGTGTGTTTCTACACCTGGATCTGGCCCACCAGATGACTGGATCCACCTGTGGCTGCCCCTGCAGCACTCCACATGGGGCAAAGCCCCACTCATGTCTGCCCAGGGCAGCCTACACCATGCTCCTGCCTGCACTCACTGGCCCTGGGCCCAGACCCTGCCCCAGCCCCAGCCAGCACACAAAGCTTCCCACTGTGGCTGCTCTTGGTGTGACAGCTCATGTATGGTCATCTCCCCCCATCTCCAGTGGCTGCTCCTTCTACTGCCCCTGCTGCACCACTTGGGGCAGCAGGTAATACAGGGAAGCCATGGGAATATGTGCTGGGCACCATACACTCAACTGGGTATGGGGGAAGCAGCAGCCAGGTGGCTTCTGTCCCAGTGCGTGGGGCTTCAGCTCCAGCTCCAGTTGCCAGCTGTCTTCCACCCACTCTGTGCTCCTAGAGTGATGAGTAGCTACCAGAAAGCTGCCGAGTAGATGGAAACCAGCTGGGATTTGAAGCTGAAGCTGAAGCTGGAGCCTTGTGTGCTGCGGCAAGAGTCACCTGGCTGCCCTGCTACCTAGAGCTGCAGAGCAGGCACTGTAGAAGGAGCCACTGGAGGTGGTGAGAACTGAGCAGTACCTGGGTGGCCACAGCCACGCTGGGAGCAACCCTGCCAGGATGCTGGCTGAGGCCAGGGATGGTGCTGGTGGCTGGGAGCAGACCAGATGGTGGTAAGGGTGGAACGCACCTGCATCACCCAGGCAAGCTCTTCTGCAAGCACCCCCTGGCCCCCCACCATCCCTGGCCAACTCCTGGAACCTAGTGTGCAAGCAGTCCCTCATACACGTGTGCACACCCCTTCCCTGCATCCCTCCTACATACCCCCCCACACAATATACAAAAGTAAGACTTTATTTTGAGCTATTATGCAATCACCTTTATACATACTACTCAAAAAAACATATATCAAGGCAAAAATATTTTTTTAAATAAAATTAAAATGTGTTACAATAGATGTTTGACTTTTAGTATATGATTTTTTTATCTATAATTTGTTAAAATGCTATCTTCTGAAAGATTTTATGTGTGTGGCTCTCGAAGCTCACCAAAACTTGTTAAGTGGCCCTTCATCATAGAATGGAATGCAGACCTATGTGCTCAGGGAAAATGCGGGCCTCCGATCTGCCTGCCAGATGACAGAATGGGTGACAGGAGCTGGGTGCTGTCGTCTGGGGGCAGCAGCAGCATCGATCTTTCTGGAACTTGGTGCAGGCTGTCCCCAGCACCAGTTTGTCATCTGGCAGGCAGATTGGGGCCCACACCCCTGTGGGACTCAGGAATAGCCCCCGCAACCCTCCTGGGGGTACAGGCGAGCCCCTGATCTGCCTACTGGATAAGAGGAGATGGGGACTAGTGCCAGGAAGATTTCATAGATTTCATAGACATTAGGGCTGGAAGG
>NW_017728909.1:37729330-37770811 GCF_001723895.1 Crocodylus porosus
AGTGCTGCCACTGGCCCCAGGCAGCAGCACCCAGATCCTGTCAGCTGTTGGGCAGATCGGGGGCCCACCAGGACTCCTGAGAGGGTTGCAGGGGCTGTGCCAGAGTCCTCCCAGGGGTGCATGCCCCTGATCTGCCTGCCAGATGACATGAGCCAGGGGGTGCTGCCTGGGGCCAGTGGCAGCACTGATTTTCCCGGTGCTGGGTGCAGGCTGTGCCCAGCACCAGTCTGTCATCTGGCAGGCAGATTGGGGTCCCACCCTCCTGGGAGGAGTCCAGCACAACCCCCACAGCCCTCCTGGGGGTGTGGGTGAGCCCCTGATCTGCCTGATGGATGAGAGGAGTTGGGTGCTGCCACCTGGAACTGGCAGCAGCACTGATCTTCCTGCCGCTGGTCCCAGGTGGCAGTACCCAGCTTCTCATCTGGCAGGCAAATTAGGGGCTCACACCCCCAGATGAACTCTGGCACAGGCCCCACAGCCCTCCCAGGAGTGCAGGTGAGCCCCTGATCTGCCTGCCTGCTGCATTTTATGTTTCCCCATAATGACCTATGGGCGAAACATTGAAACAGCGTTGAAACAGCAAAACAGTTTCGACAAAAAGAAATGGAACAGTGCTTTAGAAATTAAACAAAACTCAAAACAAAACACTGTTCCATCAAATGGTCAAAACAAAAGTCAGATCAGAATGGTGCTGTTTTGTAGCCCTATTGGGCAATATTCTGTGACACTGATCAAAGCCTTAGTCTCTTTGCATCTTAGTTGCCCTAACCATAAAGGCAGGATAAGGATATCTACTCATTTCTTTGAGGCATTGTTACCACCTGCAGATGTAAAGTACAATCACTTATGTGCCAAGTAATACCTATTAATTTAATGAGGATTAAACCCTGAGATGTGTACAAGCGCCCACTATGGCATGTAAAATAGTTCTGCTGTATGGGTATCCTTACTGAACCAATAAAACATACTTTCACAAAGTTCCTTATTAACATCATATAGTATTTATGATGTTGCTATCGGTCATGGTTTCATATGAATCCTCGATTACCTTTTCTAGTGTCTTTCCTGCAGAGGCTAGTCCAAGTAGTAACCTTCTGTCATTCTCCCTTGTTTCCTCAGGGTTTTAGGAGCCTACCCGACAAGTGCTGTGCACTGTCATAGGGAATCCCAGAATCATAGAGAAGTAGGGCTGGAAGGGACCTCCACAGGTCATCTAGTCCAACCCCAACCTGAGGCAGAATCATCCTTTTCCAAAACATCATATACATATCCAAAGCATCAAATTCTACATAGGACTACCCTCAACCCTGACACAACATAGACACAACACCCTAACCTGCCACAGGTAAATCAGGGGAACCACATCAGCCAACGTCCTGCTTTATGAAATCTTGTCAGTATACACTCAAGAGATCTGGGAACAGGGCCACACACCCCACTACAGAGGAAGGCAAAACCCCCCATAGTCCGTACCAGTCTGACCACGGGGTAAAATTCCTTCCTGATCCCAAATATGATGATCAGTCTGACCCTGAGCAAAGGAGAAAGACCCTCTAGCCAGGAACATCAGGCTTCACTTCCAGCAGGACCATTGGTGCACCCTAATCAAAATCTCCACTTTCATCTGTAGCCAACACCCAGTGCCTCTGAGGAAGGTTTAAAAACACCCTGACACATATAGCAGAAAGGAGGGAGGAAGGCAAATTGGGGGCAAACAGCAAAGCCCAGAAACATAGGAAATACCCACAGTAGAACACAGGCATAGATAATCCTAGATCACCCCAGACCAGTGGCTGTCCAATGTCTTCTTGGACACCTCCAGCGATGCAGAGTCCACAACTTTCTTAGGGAGTGTATTCCACTGCTTCAGTGTTATCACAGTGAAGAAGTTTTACTCGATATCCAATCTAAACTTATTTTGCTGCAATGTCAGGCCACTTGTCTGTGTCCTCCTCTCTTCAGCAAGTGAGAAAAGGTGCTTTACCTCTTCTTTATGGAAGCCCTTCAAGTATTTGAAGTCTGCTGTCATGTCCCCTCTTAAGTGCCTTTTTTGTAAGCTAAATATGCCTGGCTCCTTCAGCTTCTCTTCATATGACTTGCTTCCCAAACCCTTTTTCATCTTTGTTGCTCACCTCTGGACCCGCTCTAACTTCTCCATGTCCTTCTTAAACTGTGGAGCCCAGAACTGCACACAGTACTCCAGATGAGGCCTAACCAGTGCTAAGTAGAGGCACTATCACATTCTATGTCTTGCATCTAATGCTTCTATTGATGCATCCCAAAACACCATTTGCCTTTTGGGTGGCTGCATCACATTGCAAGACTCCCAAGTCTTTTTCTATAGTGCTTCCATTCAGCCAAGTGTCACCCATTTTATAATTGTATTTTTGATTATTCCTCCCAAGCATTTATCTGCATTGGACTTCATCCTGTTAGCTCTAGCCCAACTTTCCAGTCTGTCAAGATCCTTCTGAATTGCACTTGCATCATCCAATGTGTTTCCATTCTTTCGCAGTTTCATGTTATCTGCAAAATTGCTTAAGAAGCTTTCTATTCCAGCACCCAAATTTACTGGCCTCAGCAAGCCAAGCTGAGTAACTCTAGCCATCCCTTCACAATGGATGCATTCTGTAAAGGAGTTCATGGCTGAGCACTCACCTCCAAATGGCTTCAGTTGGAGTAATTACAGGACTCAGACTAATATTCTGTCTCAAGCATCAATTTTTCCATCATACAAAGCTAATATTGAAGTCAATGAGAAGTTTGACTGAATAAGATTTGTGGAATCTGGCCCTTTATTGTATAAAATTTAGTTGTATAAAATTATTATATCTCTAAACCATAAAGTTATATATAGGCATTATTGAGTAAGGTAAGATATTTCAGGGACATAAATACAAGCTACTCATGCACCTAACATTGACTTCCAATGAGAGTTCACCCCCTACCTGTCCTTTGTGTCTTGGAAAAATCTCCCCCTTTAAAATTTCTTTATTGTAAGAACTGCAGAAATGAAAGGACTCATCACCAATAACAACCACCACTCCTCTAGGTTAAACTTCCAACTAAGTGAAAATGTAAAAGATAGTTTTTTTCAGGACCGAATAGGCAACATGGTGTGCAGGCAAACATACAGAAAACATAGTTTCAAGACATCTCACAAGTGAAGTATAGTAAATATACTAGGTGCCATACCACAGCCTGTGTTCTCAGGGTTCTCAGAGATAGTGATCCTTTTTCAAATTATGCCCATTTTTCATTTAAGCCAATTCTTTACCCTGTGTGTGTGTAAATTTACCTTTGATTATACACATGCCAGTAAAACTGAAACATAGACTAGTCATTGTAGTACTAAACAGCATGCAGTCCTGCAATGTTTTGTTAGATATGAGGTTAAAGGCCAGGCAACTTATGTTTAAAACCATAATAATATCAAATATTTGTACAGTAATCACTAGGATTGCTCAGGGTTTGGCATGGTTACAAAGCCCCAGGGTTACTTCATGTGTACGGTTTTAAAAAGGTAAAAAAGTCCAGACAAAGGGCTCCAGACATGTCTCTGCTATCATTTCAATGGTGTTCCAGTAGTGTAATTCTATTTACTTCATCAATTAATATGCCTAAAGAGTCAGGAATACTGAATACATCACTGTAAGTAAGATCAAAATTAAACTCTAGATAAATATTACCTGCTAGGAATAAATTGGCCTGCATGGAGCTACATGCAACTGATGTTAGACTTTTTCTCCTAGTGCCTGAATTAGTCTCATTTTAGGGCTAGCTCAGTATTTCAACATTTCACCAGCCTGCAATGTAGACAGACTTTAAATATCCACTGTGAATGTACAAATTATTTTTTTAATATCTTATAAGTAGGCCAAATCTGGTCACAAGTATTGCATCCTCACAAGTAGGAATATGCATTTTTCAGCATCTCAGAGCTTTTCATGTGTTGCAAAATGCACATAACACACATGAATAGGTTCTGCAGTGCAGAGACAAAATTAGATACCAGGAATTTCCAGTATCAAAAAAATGGGGCAAAAAAAAAGCAGGGCAGTGCATGTGGCTGTGGTGTGTGTTATCCAAAACCAGAGCCTGACCAGCCAGAGCCATGATAGGCTCTACATGCCTGGATTGTCACCACTGCAACCCCAGGAAGCTCCCAGGTAAGGCTACTGGGGTCTGCCCAGGTGCTGGCCCCAGCCTCCCCAGCTAGGGACAGACATTACACATAAATCGGTTTAAGTGATCAGACACTGGTTTAAACCTGTAACAGAAGAGATGTCCAGTGCATATAAACCAGTTTGAAAATGGCTGAAACAAGTTTGAGATAAATCTGGTTGAATGTAGTGTTACTTAACTGATTTGGGTCAAACTGGTTTATGCATGGTCTGTCCCAGACCCCTTGCTGGTTTAAGATAAACCAGATTCCCCCAGCATCCCGGCATGCTCTCTGGACTGGGTGGGACTCTCTGTTCCACAGCAGAGCTGGCCCCCCCCCTCTGCACTCTGGCTGCAGCTCTGGAAGAGACTGCAGGCTGCTCCCCACTCCCTGCCGCTAAGCAAGAATTCCCCCTTCCCCTCTGCTCCCTCACTGGAACTGTAGCAGAGACTGTAAGCATCTGCCTGGCTTCTCCCTGAGCAGGGCTTATTCCCTCCACCCCTCTGCCTTACACCTCTCAGCATTAGCTAGCAGACCACATGCTGGCTATAGTCTATGCTGTGGGAGGGGACAAAGGCAGACAGGCTTTTTGAAGCCAATCAACAGGTAGCTGGTAATGTCCTTCCTTGGGAAAGCTGTTTAAGAAGAGCTTGAACTAATGGAGAGAGGCTTTGTTTTCATAATGGGTTGACAAACACTGATAAATATTCCTTGCTGGGCTGCTCAGGAGTGGTGGGGGGACATCAGAACGTCTTGCTGGGCCGGGCCATGCCCTCCCTCAGTTCAGCAGTGGAAGCACTAGCACCCTTGGCTTCTAGCCTGAGTCACTACAGGCATATGCCTTAATTTTTTCAGTTTAGTGGGGATGTTTGTGCAGTTACAAACTGGCTTAGCCTAGCCAGGTTAGTCTGACCTGCAAAGATTGAATCAATTCAGGCTCAGTCTTTTTGAATGTCTGTCCCTAGCCTCCTACACCACCCAGGGCAATTTGCTGCATGCCAGAGCACACGTGCAGAGGCGTGCCTGGGGACAACTATCAGCAGCATGTGCCACTGCTAGTTGTCCCTGTGGAAACACACATACAAGCTAGTGGTGGGGGGTGACACCCAAGAAGAGCAAAATGGTTCTTCCCTGGCAAAAGCAATCTAGGACTACCAAATGTCAAAGGCCTGCTTCACAGCATAGATGCATGAGAGTTTTTAAAATAAAAAGTGATCAGAATTTAACTACATTGGGAAAATTATGCATTTTTCCATAGCCATGTTCTTGTAAACAGCTGGTTTTTAACTGAAATTAAAAGGGGGGAGGGGCGGACGAGGGGAGCAGAGGGTCACCCAGAGGCAGACACCCAACTTATAAACTTTCAGCCCCAATGGGGAAAATTTGTTGAACTTACAAGCAACTGAATATAGATCTTAATGGAAAGCTTTTGGTAACCTCAGAAAAAGGCAATGTTAGCCACCCACCTATAATTCAAACAAAGGTAAAGGTATAGGGGTTTCAAGTGGGTGCATTTATTACTATATGGTATATTGTCCTTTGACTTCAGTTCCCTGTGACCGTAACTAAGCCTCACAATATCCCCAGTACATGCCATGCTGGGATTAATCATGATTCTTTCATTTGTATCAGTCACATAGCTTGTGAATGATTTTAAAAGAGGACTCCTGCATCCTGTGTCTTTTCTGGCTTCTCTTGCCTTTCCTGAGCAAAAGGAGTTTTCTAGCGAAGGATGAAATACTTGCTATGTTTGTGAATTGATGCTTGCCTCATATCTATGGTAATGAGGATTTAGCAGCTCTAGTTCTTTGCAGTAAATCTATTAGTATTCTTTATCCCTTGGACAGGCTGCTCTTAATTCATCAAATCCCCGATTTCTTGCTTCAGTAAACTCCAATGGTGAAAATCTGGCAAGGTGCTACCTTTGGGCTTTGATTTCTATGTTGCCATAGAAACAACAGGTCCATAAAAAAGGAAATAAACATTTCAAATTAACCATCACTTCAATTTAAGCTCCTTAGCAATTGTTACAGATTTCACTACACAATTGCACTTTGAAGAGACTACAGTGAGAGCTGTGAGACGCCCAGCAAAAAAGCATAGGGCACTTCAAAAGATACTGCAGCAGAATTTTAAAATATCAGACCAGCTTTATATCTACATAGATATAAAGCTTTGACATGAAAGATATATGTCTTGACAGCCATCATCTTGCAGCCTTTGTCATAAGCCCTCATGTGTGGCAGTGTGTCTTGAAGAGAACATTTCAAGATACCCCACATGGCAGCTTGTTGCTAACTAAGAAATCAAGGGAACTGAACACTCATCTCTGCCTGATTGGCTAGCATGTGACTAGTTTGCCAGTGACTAGTTATTTCCATGCTGTCACCTAGCAATGGCTGAATCAAAATAAGTCCCAGTATCCTTTTGAAAAGATCTTTTGCTCTTGCAAAGAGCAACTTGCTTTCCAGTATTTTGAGAATCATACCATTGGGCTTTGCAAGCTCAACTGCAATCTAGTGTATTGGAGCAAAGCATCCAGGTAGGACCAACAAGGAAAGAAAAAGCTTTTTCTGTGAAAATAATTCAAAAGACCAGCATTTTGCCTCAGAAATGCATTGGTTTTAATATTGGAAAACAAATGGTCTTTGGCTGCAAAAGCCCAGAATTTCAATGTCCAAGAAAAGTGACAGAGTTTTACTTCCTCCCCCTCATCCCCACTCCCAGTTGTGCTTTTGTACTGAACGTCTCTATCTAGAGGAGATAGAAAGCAGCACAGGAGTGAAAACAAAGGAAAAGTGAACTCACTGCATGTATAGGGAAAGCAGATTAAAGGTAAGGAATTCAACAGCTTGTGTCTTGCCTTATGCTGCTGCCACAATGTTGTGCACGATTCTCACATCCACATTTTGACAGGGATATTGGAAAAAAGAGTGCAGAAAAAAGAGGGTGCAGAAAAGTGTCACAAAACCAAGTTAAAGGGCCAGAAGAGGCTTAGAGCTAGCCTACATGCAGAGTCACTCATAATAACTGCATTTGTAGTTTCAGGTTATGCTAAACAGGAGGAAGGGACTCTTATTCCAGAATAAAATCACCTACAAATGTGGTTATTCAGGAATAGCGATTCCCGAGTCATTTTGGATTCAAGCAAGTCCTTAAAAGCTCAGTATATTTAGCTTATCTTAAAGAAGCTCAAAAAACATAGTTATAGGGGCATGTCTATATGTGTATTAATGTGCCATAATTACGACACATTAAGTTTAGTACCTGTAATAATAGGTACTAACTTAATGTGCCATAATTTGTGCTACTCGGCAGTAGTGCAGGCACACATCTTTTATGTGATGCTAATGCACTGTAGACTAATTCTACTGGACATTAGCATGGCTTTTGCCATCATGCCCTAATGCACACTAGACTTAGCCTACTGCACTTTTAGTGTCTCGTGTAGATACACCCAGCGTGCGACATCACAGGGAGAGAATATTGGGTGCTAAAGGTCCCTTTATGAATTAACATAACAGAGATATGTGTTACAAGAATAGAGGTCTCAAAGCTGAAGCCAATACAACTAGAAATTAGAACTGTTAGAAAATTATAAAATAAAAACAATATGCAATTTTATACATTGGTATAAATAACCACAGGAACTGGTGAATTTTCCATCTCTTGATGCCTTCAAATCACAGATGCCTTTATGAAAGCATGTTTTAGACATAGAAACAAAATGCTGGGCTCAGTGTAGAAAAAAGATGAAATTTAGTAGATTTCAGGAGAACTGATTTGATGATTCAGCAGTCCCTTCCCACCTTAAACTCCATGAATAAAATGACTTCACTTCAAATAGTTAGTATTTTACTAGAATCAAATCTACTTCCTTTTATAGCTTCTGCACCCCACTGCAGAACAAAATCTAGATTAGCTTGTGCTGAATGTCATGCAAATCACATTTATTAAGTCCTTTTTAGTGTTGGCAAAGCTGGGGACAGTAATGTGCTCACACTGCATGGATCTAATCAGATATAATTTACTCTCTAGCATGCTTTGAATAAAAAATAAACCCGACATGAAACGGAGGGGGAGGGTGGTCACAGTGGTGGTTAGTTTCCTGTGCCACCTCCATTCTGGTTTCCATGGCAATGAGGCCATTTAAAATATATTGTAAGACAAAATCAAGCGACTTAAAGAAGGAAAAAAATAGTAACAGGAAAAGTAAATAGAATAAACAGAAAATAGAACAATAGAATAAAATATACAACATTTTCTGTTTTGTTAAAGGCATCGTTCAAGGCTATAAAAAGTATAGGTAAAACAACTCAAAAGATTGACCCCTAGGAAATTTCAATATAATACAAAAACAAAAACAATCAAGTATTCACACACAAAAAAGACTCTGCAAACAAAACAGTTCTCCTTGGACAGCCAGCTAGACTCCTGATTGACAACAACATGCTTTCCCCTGTCATTATTCCCAACACTTAAGCAGTTGGAAGTGATTATGGACAGTGTTTCTCTCAAAACATGAATTTCTTCATCTTATTACATATTCCTAGTTTACCACACACTGCAAACAGTTGCAAAAGCCACTTTCTATCACTAAAACAACATGTTCAATTTAGTTTGTTTTTTTTATAGTTATTTCTAAGTGCAACTCTAAAAGCATGTCTAGGGTGTAAGTTACAGGGCATCACAGTGAAGTACAGCACATCACTTTGTAAGTGCTACACCCTGAGATAGATGTAACACCACCTTGACACAGCACTAGCCACACGCTAACAAGCCTGGCCTCCCCAGAAAGTTTTATAGGTGCACCTAGCATAAAGCGAAAGCCAGCTACATTACATTAGATCTCCAACGGGGTGTAGCATATTTCAATATTGTGGCCCTTAGTGCTGTTCTTTGCTGGGGAGATCAGTATCATAATTATCACAGGAAATTGGATACGGCTTAATGCTAAAGAGCCTGCATGGCATATGTCATATATGCTTGAAAAACATCTACAAGTGTCATAAACCTGAAGGTCTAAAAGCAGAGCTCTCTGCAATAAACTGCATCTTACTGAAGGACTGTTTTATAAGCTGGCTGAATTATAGGGAGGAGGGTGCGTGTGTGTTAAGGAGCTGGGCTTCTCCAAAGAAGGCCAGGAGAAGCTGGCAGAAACTCTCTCTCAGGTAGTCCAATCATTTCCAGTGTTGACCAGTTTAATGTCAGATGTTCACAAAAAGTGTTCTAGAAAATGTTTAAAAGGTGGGTAAGGTCTAGAGTGATGTGAGAAACTAAAGAAATGCCAAAAAAAATGCATCAAAATTTCAGCTAACTGTATTTTTATGAGCAAGCAGCTTTGTTTTCCTTGTAGCACTAGCCCCCACGCTACAGCACACAGTAAAGTGGAACGAGGGGATGCTGCATCCAGCAGTTGTATTCCCTATAGTCCAGTACTTCCCCGAGCTTCTACCAAGGCCTGGGCAGAGGCATCTCACCCCAGGGCAGGCCCATACTGTGTGGCACACTGGACAGAGTTTTGTGGTGTTGCTCTTAGACTATTGTGGCCTGTCTGTCATCTTTGTTAAACACTGTACAATTAAAATCAAATCCTGATAGCCTATACACACAGTGTCATCAAACGAAGCCTTTTCTTATCCTTGACTGCTAAGCTCCATTTGAGAAAAAGGAAATAGTCTTTGTTTCCTAACACAGGATAAGGATAGCTAAGCACAAACCTACCATAACACTGTTATCATTTTGTTAGAAAAAGCTGAGGCAAAAACTGCTATTACTAGTACTACTAGTACTGTCTGAGAACCAAAAAGAAGAGATTTCTGTCAGTTAAGTTTGACATTAATTTTGCTGCTCTTTGCTGAGCAATCTCCTTATGCAACTCCACCAAGTTTCCTCTACGTCACTCCTGAAGCCTGTTTCCTGGTCACCTTGGCCTCTGCTGGAACTTGGCCAAACTCTTCTCCATGTGGACGCTTATGTGTATAACAAACTGTCCCCTCCCATCCACTTACCCACCCACCCATTTAACTAATGTGCAGACATGACTTAGGATTTCCCCCATAGGGAATGGGCAACAGATATATGGAATTTGGCACCAGTTGCTATATTTTAATGAACTGTATAATGTGTCCCATTTTCCTAAACAGCCATACCCAGGTCAAAAGTGCTCCCTCCCACTAGTTCAATTTAGCAGTTGTATATAGATACCATAGATAGAGTACTGTTCCTTATGCTTCCCCTTTCCCTGCTCACATGGATACAAATTCCATCCATCGACCAGGACTGGGGTTCTGTCTTCACACCATATTTTGTTTTTCTCTTCCTAACCATAAAAAAGCTCACTTGTAAGGACCCTACAGACTTAAAAGGTTCCTGACCAAAGCCATAACACTCCTGGTCCTTACACTGGTAAATTTCTAATTAACATAACTTGGAATTTAATTTAGGAATCTAAGTGTGGACATCAATACCTGTTCCTAAAGCACTAATACTGATGACTCCTGTTCACTCACATATGCAAAAACAGAGAGTGGGCAAAAAAAATACAAGAAGCTTGAAGTATTGACTGTTCTTCAGCTTACAATCTTCATGCCACCAGAGTTTGACTTAAAAGCCTAAACATTTAGGATAGAATTAAGGTATCCCATGATCTCCTGCCTTTCTAGCATGACAGGAGAGGCTAAACTTAAATCTCTGAAAAACAGGATATACAAAGTTAAAGTACATACTAACCTTGTAAAGCAATTTCACTTGGCTTTTGCTTAAAGCTAACAACAAGAAAGACATTGTGAAAGTTAACAAACTACCAAGGGAATTACAGAGTTGTTCATTCTTGAGGACTTGGGATAAAACTGAATATGCTTTTGGAAGGTGCTTTACTCAATTGCAAATTCTTAGATTCAGTGCAGGAGTAAGGTGAAATTTGCTGGTCTGCATTATACAGGCAAGCAGATGAAATGAGCTGATTATCTCTTCTAGCCATAGATATGAGGAAGGACTAAGAACATGCTATTGTTTGTGGTGTGTGCCACAGGCTGGAATTTCAACATTTTTCTGCCCGCACTTGGGCACATTCACTGTACTTCTGTATTGGGGGGTGGAGGTGACTGTGATTTAGAGCAGGTTGGCTATACTGTGACTAGGCTATGAAGAGAGGCTCATATGTAGGTAGGTCTCATTTCAGTACTTGTATGTCAGTAGTTGCTCAAGGGTGTTGTCTTGCCATGGGGATTATCAGCAGTTTTGGTGACATACATAACAGGAGTTTCTAGAGAGATTATGAAGGGTAAGTGAAGGTAATGGTTCAAAAGAAATCCTCAGGACATGAGTGAAGAGGTAACAACATTATCAAATCCAATGTGATGTGTGTAGAGTAGGCTCAGATTTGAGCAGAGGCTAGGTGTAAGTCAGGCAGAGCCAACAGGGTCAATCAAACATGAGTTTTGCCTGAGGAGGAGAAGGTTTGTTATACGATCTTATACAATGCTCATTGTTATACAATGATCATAAGCCCCATTCTCATTGTTTAGTATCTGTGGGCACATCTACATGTACAATTAATGCATTTGAATTTTCTGTGAGACTGGGCTGGCCCCAAGCCAGAGGGGGGAGTAGGGGGAGCTGTCTCAGCTGGGCAGGGATCGGCCTCCCATCCACACAGAGATTGGGACAGGTCCTGATCTCCATATGGCTGGGAGGCAGCATCCGGCCAAGCTGGGACAGCTGACCTTGCCCCCTGTGGCTCCTTGCTGCTGAGGTTGACTAGGAACAATTTGCTCCTGGTCAACATCTACAAGTACCGCGTGGTGTATTAGTTAATGCACTGTTTCTCTAGTACCTGGATCTACAGGGACTAGAAAACCATGCATTACAGTAGCATACTACACAGTAATTGCTGCACACATGTAGACAGTGATACTTTACTGCGCATTAGATTAGTCTAATACACAGTAAAGCGTCTTGTGTAGGTGCACCCAGTGAGTGTTAGACTATATCATGGCATGTTGGGGCATTGCTTAGAGAACAGTTAAGTCTACATTGAAGAGGTGGCAGATAGTTTCATGTTGCATTTCCTGATTTTCATAAGTTAACCTAATAGCCATCTCACTATTCTGAAAAGGCACTAGTTATGACCATGAACTTTTGTCTTCATTAAGCATGTTTTCATATTCATAGTTTTTAAGTAATTTCTTAAGATCTCCACATACCACAGTCCAGATCTTTCACCCTACTACCTCTAGCTTTTTGTCATCATCTTGCCATTTCCCATCTCATGGTCTAGCATGGGCTGCTTCTCCTTCCCCTGGATTGCCAGAGGAATACATTAGCTTATGATTCACAAGCTGGGGAGAGGATGCCAGAGCAGTGAAAGGATTAACATGGAGCCAGTGGGGACTTTTTTTGAAGTAGGCAACAGACATGAGTCTTTTGAGGCCTCCTCAACATCCCTTTTTACATAACTGATCTTTTTTCCACCCTACACTTCTCTAAACTGGTCTAACATCCCCACTTCCCCTTTACTTCTCTAACTTCATCAACCTCCTCTCCTTGATTCTTTCATCTCCTAATTGTCTCTCCTTACAGCATCTTAACTTTCACACTCCCACAACTCCCGCATTCCTTTTCATTGCTTTAACCCTCCCTGCTTCCTACCTCTGCACCAAAGAAAAGAGTATAAGAAACTCACAGAGGGATAGTGGGGGAGAGACAGGGATGCTGTACTTCGGAAATCTATAGACCAGATGAGCCAGATACTTATTTTTTCTTCTGACCACATTCTGTGGATTGAGAACATGATTACATTTACCCTAACTGCTTATCAGAGTCTTTCTTCCCCCAGTCATTACTTATATCATAGGTTGCCTGTGGATTTTGAAGCACTTTAAATTATTTTTCTTAATCCAGATATCTTCATTTCCACACAAGAGTTTTTTTTAAATGAGCACTTGTTGAATGAAAGCAGGCGGTAAGCAACACGCTTAAGACAGATCCTCACACTTTTAAAAAGCAAGTGTTGCTCCGTCTTAGCTGTGTGGGGGTGGAGGGGTCCACTAAGAGAAGGAAAGAGAAGACGGGAAGAGAGACTGACATAGATTTCACTGTCTTACAGTGTAATTCAGTTTTGTTGCATAAATCTCTAGGCTTGATATTGGAGTAAGTTATCTTGTGATATGACATTTATACTTCAGGACAGAGAGAAAAGGTCAAGCAGACAAATCCAAACACTCAGACCTTAACTGGGGGATCATCCTAAATGATTCTGAATTGTGAAATCTAGAAACAGACCCAACCTACAAAATGTAGCATTAAGGGCTGAATGCTCGAAGGTTTCATTGACTCAAGCAAGAATGGAAGTCATTTAACTTCTCAAAAGATTAAGTTCATAACAAGAAATTAAATTTGGTGGGCACAAGGATTTTCTTGGGGTCATTTGCAATCCTTATCAATTTCAAATTAGTAACTCACATGATCTCTTTGTTTTGCATAGTATCTGGAATATATTGTTTTATGAGAAAACTAAATCTAATTTTTCATTCTTGCATGGCTCTTCATTTAAAACGTTCTTAATCAAGCACACCTTCCCAGCCAAGAGATCTTTGAGAAAATAGATAGTGACTTTGCTCAGCCTGATAAACTATTGAAAACTGATCCAAACATAACCCCATCGTTTGCTAGGACTTTTTTCTGTCTTATGCAGTTTCACAGCTAAAAACCCTGCTGCTAATGGCCTGAAAGCAAACTGTTTGTTTCAATTCTTTCATGCAGCAAACTTGCATCATGGGGAAAGGGAATAAACAAAGCAAAACAAGCAGTGAAAGTCACTAATCTAAAGAAACTAATAAAACCAACGCTGAGCAACATATGGATTGAATTCATCCTCCCATGTATATTTGTAATTTCCAAGATAGAACAGCTCTAGGCAAGATATTCATTCTTCAAAGAAATAATTTAAAGAAATTTAAGAAATCTGTTCTGGCACCAACAAAATGGGTTTAAATAACTGCATTAAGCATTATGCTATAATTTCCTGTGAACACTCATTCAGGCTTTGTTAACTTACATCATTTTATGAGCATTTGAATGTGAGCCCCTGGACCATCGAAAGCCTGAATCCACTCAGTGTGTACTCCATACAACTTTACAGCTACCCAGTCAGTCTTGGCTAGGCTCTTTCCTGAAGGGGCCAGGTGGGGATTTGCTTTTTCAGCAAGCAGACAATAGAGATCTCAAGAATCAGTCAGGAACTCTCAGACAGACTTTGTAGTAATTATACCACATGATTAAGAGATGCTGGCTCAGTTTTGCCTCCATGTGGGATTCCCCACATAGTGCTACTTTGTAAACAAAACACTGCGGGGTGTAACAAGAGTGCCATGGTAGGGCTGATAAAATTCAGGTGCCAGAATATTTCTGGGATATTCAGTCTTTTATTGCCTTGCTCTAATGTTCCTAACTTCAGAGAGTGGGTGGGGAGTGTAAGTCTGTAGTTCCTATAAATGAAGCCATCAAAGAAGTACAGGAGAAACAAAGGCAGTTTTGTAACGGTGGGTAGGCAATCAGGGCAAGAGCTCCAGGCACAGCCTAAGGTGGGGAACCTCATCTCCACCCCCACTCCAAACTTCCCTTTCCCCTCCCCACCACCCTGTACCTTCCTTGTAGTGGCTCCAACCCAGGCTCCAGCTACAGCAGTGGAAAGGACAGAGTAGAATCGGTGTCACTGCAAAGTTGGAGCACACAGCAGAAGACCAGATTTAGAGGTTGGCTGCTGCAGAGTGAGATGTCAGCTACTTTTTGTGCCACCAAAAATTGGTGTTTAAATGGCTGTTTAACACATCAGAAACAAAAAGAAAAAGGAGGTGCCATTTCCCCCTGAAGCAGAAAACCACCCCTCCTGCACTGTGCATGCCACTGCCCAGCATTCAGAACTGGTCAGTTAAGTTTGTGAGCAAATGCTCCAGTCCCACAAAAAACCTTCTTTTAGAGGTCTGTGGTTTAGGTTACAGAGATATTGGGTAGCAAGGAGGAACAAAAAATGCTACGCTGCCTCCTGTGCTTCATTCCAAGTGAGCCATGCCAAAGTACCACATATTTGCCAGAATCAGTAAAATAGGTTAACACCTTAGGAGCTGGACGGTTGCAGTGGCAGCTACAGTGGCTTGGTTGCAAGCATGTTTGGACCTCAAGAGCTCTCCTCCACTGAAGTGTGGTGTTCTGCTGGACTGCTACTCCAAGATTTGAGACAGAAGTTCAATGAACCAATTTAACCTAAATCAGATACTACATCCATTCAGGTTTATCTTAAACCAGTTTTGGCCATTTTGAAAGTGGCTTATGTGCACTGAGCTTCTGTTGTGTTACAGATTTGAACTGGTTTCTGATCTCTTAAACAAGTTTTTGTGTAATTTCTATCCCTAGCCCATGAGTTAGATCAGTTTTAATTTTAACCAAGCTCCTTCAACCCCTTCATATTAGAGGTGAAGAACATTAAGACCTTGGTTATCATCCTTACATGGTATTTTAATAGCTTTAAAACCAGCAGTAGAATTTGAGTTTGAGTGAATCAGTAATTTGTTGGGGGTTTTTTTATGCTGTGAAGCAGTGGCAGAGGGCAACAGTTCATTCTGTGCTCCAGAGGTGGCATCTTGCTGGTTTAATCAGTAGTGGTAGCTGGTGGAAATCCTTTCGAACACAATCCTTGGCCCTAGACCATGCTCCCTACCTTCGTTTACCAGGTCACCTTTACTTAATAACCTTCCCAACTTGCTGCAAGCCTCTCTTTTCTTCTGAGGCTTATTTAAGAGGAGTTGAGGGTGTTCCACTTCTAACGACTGTCTCCCAAGTAACCATGTTATTTACTGTGGTAACATTTAACTTCCATGATTTTTAAGGTTTCAGAACTAGCACTACCCAAATCCACTCCTGCTCAGAGGACAGATCAGATTCTGCAGTCTATCAAATGGGTGTGAATTCTGAATAATTCTATTAACTTCAGTGATGTTTCCCTGATTTGTGGCAGCATGGCTAAAAGCAGAACCTGTTACATTTTTTGCACGTATTATAGCTCTGCAAGCCTTTATGTCTTCCCCCTTTCATCCAGTTCAGTTTTCTACAATGATTACTTCTTTCTTTTGTGGCAGTTGAAAACATCCCACATTACTGCTTTTGAGGGCCTTAACAGAAAGAAGTAGTGTACCCGGCAGGAATAATGGATCTGATTAAGCAGTGCATTAGGCAGAACATTTTATGCAGTACATCCTTGGTCCTGAACAGTCATGAAAAATTGCTTGGTAAGGAGGTTTCTTAAGCTGTGGGAAATTTAAAAGAGATGAGACTGCACACTGGAAGATGATCTGTCAGAAATAATCTTGCATCTGAGACAATAGATTGGATGATATAATACATCTTCTCCATCTCAGTGCTATGTAGATTACAATGTTGATGTATTAGTTCTGCCTATGGATGTTGCACTGAAAAAATATATTTATATTTTATACACAGGACTAATGATGCAGTTCTTGTGACCATATTCTGTTGGAACTATATTGTTAGATCGGATTAGTCTTCATGGATTGTGTTATTTTATAATTGACACAAGCATAGCTTTTCATGCAGTTCTTGCCTGATATATATATATATATATATTATATAAAAACAAGATCAATGTTTGGAAGAAGAGTCAAAATAAATGTAAGTCATTTCTGGCAGCTATGCAAGTTTTAAGATGCACTTCAGCAAATTTCTGCCAGGAACATCTGCCTTGAGCTAGCAGTAGGCTGGGTAAGATTATCTCCCTTCCGAAAGGAATTCCTGTCTCTCTTCCTTTCACACACATGCAGCACGCTTATCTGGCCATCTAGAGGAACACAGAGATCTGTATGACTAAAACTAAATAAATAAATAAATGGTCCTGTCATTCATCATATCCCTGAGCCTCAGCAGAAAGGAAATTCATTTTAGTGAGTGCTGAAACACAATGAAACTGAACAATAGCTACTCCACAGCTGGGTTTCAGAGGTCTGATGTCAATAACACTACATGCTTTTTTATTCCATTCAAGACTTAATTAAGCCCACATTTTTTAATACTAAAGACAAAACGAAGCATCCTAATTCAGCTGACACTATAAAAGTGGTGCAAGAGGAAACTTGGAACTTATCAAGCTAACTTGACTTTTTCTTAATTGGTGAACAAATAATTGATGCTGATCAGTTTTAAAAGAAGCCAGCTTTTTCTCGGTTGTATCAAAATGATAAATGGAATGGATTAACAGAAACTGTTTCAATCTTGTCTCAATTTCTTATCATTTGAATTAATGTTTAGTTGTGCATTGTGACACCGCTACATCTTAAAAGACCCTTTGCATAAATGATTGTTTATCCTTCTACTTAAACAAATGTGCCTACTTTTACACAGTTAACATTCCCAAAGAAATTTGTCATCTTTTAAAGATGATCCAGCCATGGGTTAGTTCTAAGACAGTACTGCTTGCTTTGTAGAAGGCAGTATGATCTAATCCCTTTATTTTCCTAACACAGGATTTTCCTGTTTTTTCTAGCTCCCACACTTCTCCTTCTTATTTCATATTAGAAATCCAGATGTCTGGGTAGGACTACCCATGGTCAATGACTAATACATTAACATAGCAGATGTGATGTTGCCTGAAGAAGAATGAGCAATTAATAAACGATTGGGACATTGCTGATGCTGACCCTGAAAAAACAAAATCTTTTAAGAGAGTGCTGAGATTTTCTCTCACATTATCAAAACCCCCACCCTCTCATTCAAAGCCTGTTGTACCTTCTTCAGCTCCTTGCAATGCATTGATTTCTACACAAAAGTAGAAGGGCTCCATGGCAATAATATTTAAGAAAAAAAGGCACCATACATTTCATGCCTTAGTAGGGTAGGAAAACTAAATGTATATCAGTTTGAGAGAAATCTCACCAAAATATAGTATAGCAAATGGTTAGGGGCATGGATATGTTTTAGTCATAGATCAAAAACCAGCCCCAAATCACTATAACCTATAAATTACAATTCAAACCAAAATGAGGCCAGTTGCCATGAAGTTGGAGGTAGTAGGGACCTGGAATTGATATAAGCACGCAGGGCCCCAGTGGGGAAGACCCAAGCTTCTGTCAGATTTTAGATAGACAGAAATTTGCTGGTGCTTTGGACGACCCCTTTTATCTCAGTCTGAGGCAGAGGAAAACCTGCTTGTCCTGAAGGAGCAAAACATTATATAAGGCTGATTCTAAACCTCAACAAATAACCTTTAGATAAGGCATCCTGTGACCATTTTAAAATGTGCAGGGGCTTAATACATGTGATGGCGAACTATTTTAATTAGAGCGGCTGTATGGGAACCACTGTAATTAAAATGCCCCTGCCCCCGCTTTCAAGCATACGTAAAGGCAGCCTGTGATGGAGTGGCCCTGGGACAGAGGTCTGCCTGGCACCGCTCCAGGATGGAACTTAAGGCCAGTGGCCAAGCTCCGGTACAACAGAGTCCTGCAAAGGCAGATAAGTCTCTACAGACACTTACCTGCAGGCAGAGCCATCACTAGGGGGTGAATCGGGGTGATCACCTCAGGCCCCATGTTTTGGGGGGCCCCAAGGAGCCGGACAGAGTGGCGCAGTGACTCTGCACAGCTGCTGGCTCCATGTCCAGCCTCTTGCCACTACCCCCCTCCACTGCCACCGAATCTGCCACCGGCTTCCTTCCATCTGGGGATGGGGCCCTGCATATGCTGATTTGCCCTGGGCCCTGCACCCTGCTCGCATCATCTCTGCCTCCAGGGACACGGTGAACGGACTGGAAGTGGTGAGCCCTGTCACTATGTTGTTTTATTAGCTTCTGTATCATGTACCTCAGAATGAGCAACCCCTAACACACCTTACAGGCTTGGTGGTACCAAACTGACTAGAATGAAAGAGACCTGGGGGTAATAATAGACCACAGTATGAAAATAAACTAGCAGTGTGATGCTGTAGCAAGTAGGGCAAATAATACTCTGGGATGCATCAATCGATGCATCTGCAGCAGAACCAAGGAGGTGATTCTTCTGTTCTACTCAACACTGGTGAGACCATAATTGGAGTACTGCATCCAGTTCTGGGTACCACACTTTAACAAGGACATGGACAAGCTTGAGAGAGTCCCAAGAAGAGCCACCCATATGACCAGAGTCTTAAAAGGCAAGCCATATGAGGAAAGGCTGAGGGATCTGGGACTCTTCAGCCTGAAGAAAAGAAAGCTGAGAGGGGACCTGGTAGCAGCTTACTGCTACACTAGGAGAGTATATAATGGGCTTGGTAAGCAACTCTTCACCAGGGTACCTAAAGGGAAAGCTAGGAGTAATGGCCACAAATTCCTTGAAGATCAATTCAGGCTCAAAATTAGGAGAAACTTCTTCACAGTCATGGTGTCCAGACCATGGAATAAGCTCCCTCCAGAGGTGGTGCAATCACCTACCCTGGCAAACTTCAACAGGAGATTAGACAGTCACCTTGCTGGGGTCACCTAACCCCCAGTTATCTTTCCTGTTTGGTTCAAGGGGCTGGACCTGATGATCTTCCAAGGCCCCTTTCAGCCTTATAATCTATGAATCCAGCTGGGTGGTCACCCAGTGGGTGACAGAAAATGGCAGCAATGAGTCAGGAGATTAAAGAAGGCATGGGCCCAACAGAGGGATAGATAGGTTAGAAGGGAGGTCAATGTGAGTCCAGTAGACCCATGTTTATGCCCAGGGAGAGGGCCCTGGGATGAAAAGCCAGGGCAAAGAAAGGGCATGAACTATCAGCAGAGCCAGGAAGCCTAGAGGTCAGTGAGTAAGTCCCTAAGCTGGTAGGCTTGTGTACTTGGGACTCCAGATGGTCCTGTCCAGAGGTGAGGAGAAGAGGGCCCATTAGGATCGGGAGGACATAGGATAGAGCCCCAGCCCATGAGGCATTGCCTGAGTAAAGGGGCAACCCAGTTCATTCAGAGGGACAGATATCATTTTAGTTGGTTACTTTATTTTGATTGTTTCCTGGGCTGGGCTTGGGAGTGGAGACTTCCTGCCAATAGTACTTGAGCTGTGGGACTCTGACATTGTCAACCAATGGAAACACACATTCCACAACACCACAGCTGGTGCGTAGATGGGATGTAGGGGAGGCGGACCTGAGATCACCAGGACCTTGCACCGTGAATAACCCTGTGGGACACCCAGAAGACACCACTGAATCCTCCTTATCTTCATCATAACAACTAATATGTGGTAGGTGAGTGGGAGGTGTCCCTCTCATGGGGCAGGTAGACCCCTTCATGGAGGTTGCTCCATGACATAGCTGGTATCTCTCTGTTAGACTACAAACTCCATTTTGATCGTAAGGCTGGTATCTGCATTCCCACAGTCCTTTACCCTCATGTTAAACTCAAGCTCTTAGCATTTAAATTAATTGTTATCCCTGTGCCATGCCATTGAAATGTAATTGTCCCAGCCAATAAGCTAGCTCTTGCTTAGAATTGTTTTGTTTGGGGCCAGAGGGGCTGTAGAGCTGTTTTGACAGTCACATGACATAGGAATTTTCCCTGAAGTGAAATTAGAAAGGAACAATGGATTTTGTTTCTGCCTTCTTCTGTAGACTAGGGCATGGTCTATGGCCTTGGATTAGATAGGCTTATATTATGTAGGGCCCTTAATTATTCATTCTCCCTTCTAACAGTAGATCATAATTAGAGGCTTTGGGAATTTTCTGTAATAAAGATCCAGCATTTCACATACGGCACTGGGGGCTGGGGAGCACATTGTAGAACACATTAGACTTGAAATCAAGTGCCCTATGCTTGTGAGGAACCAGACTCAATGGCTCGGGTATCTCCTCCAGTCCTGTTATCTCTGAGCAAATCAGATGAGGATGTTACTTGATAGAGGGACTGAGAAGCTACAGGTGGACAGGAGCCAAGCCAACATGCTGTCTCCAGCAATACCTAGCAACTGAAGATGAGGGGGAAGTTGCCTGTACCAGGAGTCCAATTAGATGGGAGAAACCCTGAAGCCCCCATGGAACTTCTAAGGAAAGGGTGAAGGAATGTAAAGATTTGGTGTTTAGGGAGTTAGTAAAATTATCTTATTGCCCAAAACTCTTTAACCTCTTGTGCTTTTTCTTAAGTAAAATAAATGTTTTGATCAGAAACTGTCCTAAGTCTTTCTGTGTCTGTATGTATTTGCCCTGACATATTTAGAAGGGTTCTGAGAAGAGGGTATGTTTAAGCTTTGGTAATAATCTAAGGAGTCAGAATTGGATCTTGGGGATAAGCAATTAAGCTATAGGTTCCAACTGTTAATAGGGGCTGCTAAACAATATGAATCTGAAGAGTGACACAAGGGCCTTAGGACTGCAGGGCATGGGAGAGTTTGTTTATACTCTGGGATTTAAGTTGGTCTGTGCACACAAGTGTAGAGGCTGCTCCAATGCACTATAATTACACTATGTCAGAGCAGACTGGATTCATCCAGCCTACTGGAGCATGGTAATTAGTCTGCTCCAGCCTGCCTCTGCATCTCATGTATCAGCATCCCTATGCTTCAAAATGGTGGTGGAGGCACTTGAACTAGAGCTTGTTGAATGAACTGTAGTTCAAGTGCCCTCACTGCCATTTTGAAGCACAGGGATGCCGATACACAAGATGCTGTGGCACTTTAATTAGAGCGGCTCTCAGAGCTGCTCTAATTAAAATGTTGCCGCCCCCCACCCCCCGCACACACACACTCACACTCCCAGAGCACATGTAAAAGTGCCCTAAAAGAGCAGACTGGTTAGGTCCCTTATGACAATCTCGTGTGCAGCCAGTGGAGAGAGAACAAGTATAATAAGTCTTAAGTAGATTAACTTTGAAGGATATAAGGAAATGAATTGGTAAATATCCATGTGTATGCAGTACTATATCTGCTCATTCCAAGTATGTAAGTACATAAAAATCAAGACAGAATATGTTTTTAAGACCCTTGAATTGAGACATGGCTTTAATATATTGTGAAGCATAAGACACCAACCTCATGCACTCAATACTAGGAAAAACAGTAATAATGGAATAAGAGAAATACCTTAGTGGATCGCAGTGATATAATAATAAGCTTATTACACTTTAAAGCTAGAAAGAAAGTTTACAGTCCTAACATGTCTTGCATTTCTAGTATGTACCAGTCTACCATAGAATGACATGTAAGTACATGAGCACACTTGCTCTGACAGCCACAGCTGACTGTATTTATGAGTCCAAACTTGTTCCTGTAGTTTATAGGTTCAACACAAAATATAGTGGTCTGAGGCTTGGGGGATCCTAAAAAAAAAAAAAGTGACCATGTGCTGATAGGGAGGTCTTTTGGAAAGAAAAGTTGTGATCTTAATAGTTCACATATAAAACATATATGACTCACCTGAAGTTACAATTTTATGTTTCTTAAGTGCAAACATCATAAAGAGAAAATCCAAGCTGTTCTCACTTTCCATTGTAGAGTGGTCCAAAGCATGCAGTAAACTCTACTGTATATTAGTTAGTCAATTGAAAAACATGTTGAAAACAGTGGTGTTTATTTTTAAGATTAAAATGAAGAAACAATGGTAATTAGCATGTCAGTTGATGATCTCCCCTTTGGGAAATTAATAAAAAGTTCTTACGGGGTCCTGAAGACTTTGTATTCCTATATGATTAGCTTTTATTTGTTTTCCTCCCTACCTGGGTGAACATTTCACCTTAGCAATAGGTTAAATGTCCATGCCTGTAGTATTAGCCATGAATGCTGAGGAGGGTATGTACAATTTTTGCTCAGAAATTAAAGCTGTAATATTACATCTGAAAAGCTATACACCATACTTATCCTTGTTTTATGGCTTTTTGCAAAACATAAATATTCTTGACTTTTCAAGCCTTATTGTTTGTATTATTATTACCTTATTGCTTGTAGGTAAAAGTAGCAATTTAATTGTTGTTTGGAAAATAAAACAAGAAATTGTTGGTGACAGGAAACCTTACTGGGGTTGTTTCTTGTTGCACAACTGTTCCTGAGCCGATGAACTACAATGATCCTGTATGTAAATCAGTAACCAAAAGAACAGCAATAGTGATGTTTATGGATAGAATGCATGCTAAGAATCCAGCTATGTCATCGTTATGTGCATGTAGAACAGCAAACATTCCTTAGCTGATACCTCATAATTTATTTACTTTTTTATTCCTGAAGACCCAACCTCCATATCTAAAGAATGCCTTAGTATGGCAATGTATATTGTCATACATCAATGCCTTGCAAAGCATACAGTCATAACTATTTGGCTATTTTTGGATGAAACAGGGAAGGCTGCATTCTGAAAACACTGAGGAAACAGTGTTTTGGATGTCAGACAGAAAAGCCCATGGAATACGTGCCTCAGCCTATCTCTATGGAGATCACATTAAGTCTCAAAGGCTAGGGACTGATTTTACTCATAAGCCAGTTTAAATGATCAGAAACTGGTTTAAACCAGTAAAAGAACAGATGTTCAGTGCACATAAACCAGTTTGAAAACAGCTGAAACCGGTTTGAGATAAGCCTGGTTGAATGTAGTATCAGACTTAACCAATTTGACTCAAACTGGTTTATGCAATGGTTGTCCCAGACCTCTTGCTGGTTTGAATTAAATCAGATTCCCCCAGCACCCCAGCATGCTCTCTGCGCTAGGCAGGGCTCTCTGCTCCACAGCAGGGCTGGCCCCTTCCCTCTTCTCCTTGGCTGGAGCTCCGGCAGAGACTTGCAGGCACAGCAGGGTCTGCCTGGTTTCCTCCTGCCCTACTCTGCCACCCCCTCACTGCTTGCTGCACAAGCAGGAACCCCCCACCTCCCTCCTAACTCCCACAGCACGGACCCCAGCCCCACGGACCCTAGGCATGTGGTTTGCTAGCTAACACTGAGAGGTGTCTCTGTGTGTGAGTCTCTCCAATTTCATAGGGACACACAGACAGAACAGTGACCACTGAGGCTTGTTTGGAACTAATCAGCAGGTAGCCTGTAAGCTGTTTAAGAAGTGTTTAAAGTAATGGAGAGAGGCTGTTGTTTTTGCTCTCTTGCTGGCTTGCTTCCCTGTCAGTTTGCTGCAGACTATATAAAGAAGCAGGGAGGAAGAGTGAAAAGCTCTGTATCATCAACAGATGTGTGCAGTGCACACCCCCTGCCCCCCCACTCTGCCTCAGAGTACTAGCAGGGGGCTGGGGTCTATCAACACTCCTGCCCCTTGAGCAGCAAGTACAAGAAAGCGTAGGATGGTGCAGGCAGACCTCCTTAATCAGAGCATTGTGCTGGGGCCTGGCCATGCCCCACCCCCCAGCTCAGCACCGTACAAGGAAGGGAGGGCTGTACTAGCATCTCCCTGCTTCTAGCTTGAGCCACAGCAGGCATGTGTGTGTATGTCTGGCATGTCTGTGCAGTTACAAGGTGATTTAGCCTAGCTGGGTTAGACTAACCTGTGAAGTTTGAATCAATTCAGGCTTTTTGAATGTCTGTCCCTAGCCAAAAGGGCCAGTCCTTAAATCTAGCTCCTTAAGAACAGCTCTGGTATAAGAGAAGCCTCATATGGCCCATAGAAGTGTTTCTCAACCTTTTTTTTGTACCAGGACCCGTTTGTAAACATCAGTGGTCAATCCTGACCCAGTGCCCCCATGGAGGGCTGCAAGTAGCCCCTTGCAGGCTGGAAGTCTGACAGCCTGCAAGGGGAAGTCCATCATTTCCCACATTTTTCTCCTGGAAAGGAGGATCTATTTTTAAAGTTTGTTCACAACCCTTTCATATATTTTTATGACCCACTTTTGGGTGTTGACCCACAGGTTGAGAAACACTGGCCTACAGGCAGCATGGCAGGTCCTATGCCATCTGTGTTCTGAGCAATGGTAGAAGAAGCATGTCCAGAGGAAAAGGGGCATAACCTTTACTGCTGCAATGTCACCTTGTGGGGCCAGGGAAACTGAAAGCAGAGCAACCCTTTAGGCTGCATGTACCAGGGACCTGGGCTAGCACAGATCAGGGCCACAAGTGAGCAAAAGTTACCTCTGTTTCTCCTTTGCACCAGCTGTTCCATAGTGTTCCACAGGCTCATGCTTGTTCTGAAGGGTAGATCAGCCTGAGGATCAAGCTTTATTTGGCAAAGCCAATTCCATTCAAATCACTGCAACAAAACTGCACCCACCAAGAATATCAGCAAGTGCTCTTTCCACTCCAGAAGCTTTTGCTGGACTTGAAAGACAAACTACATCACCTGAGAACTGGAATAGAAATTTAACCCTTTGCTGCTGGTAGAGCAACAGCTTTCACTCGTCATTATTTTGTTCCAGTTGATTATATTATTGCTTCCCTTCCTCCAAAGGCTCTGAGATCAGACAATTATAGTTATTATATTTCTATTGCTGATTTTTAATATAGTACATGGAATGTTGACCTATAATGTTAATACTTTGCCCTAGCATACTAAGCTGTAACAGGCAACATCGGTTTTGAAAAAATGAATCTACATGCTATAGAACAACATATTTCTGGCATCTTAATATCATCCAGGATGATCTTTCACTCAGGGATCCCAAAAAACTCCACAGAAGCTTTCCAGATGGCAGCCTCCATACATTTTGTTAGACCACCGTCTGAGAACATGCAAGAAAAAGAGAAACCATTTAGAACAAACAATTGTTAATATAGATCTTTCCTAATATATAGAGCTTTCTTAATGTATGACCTCTAGACTTGAAATGTACAGCTACTCCTTGCTTAACATCATAATTGTGTTCTTGAAAAATGAGACTTTTAGTGAAAGGATATTAAGCAAATCCAATTACATCACAGTAGTTACCTACTAGCAGGTAGCCGCCAAACAATGTTATAATCAAACATTGTGTGACTTAAATGAGTATGTTCTCTAATAGATCAATGACATAATTACAAAACAACATTAACCGCAACGATGTTAAGTGAGGAGTACCGGTAGCTACTTCTGGAGTACAAAACAGAAACAGTTGAGTGAATCAACCTCACCAAGCTGCAGTTGGATTCACTAAATAGGCAGTATTAGCTAAACCTTTTAGTTGTGGTCCCTCCATCCAGGACCTGGGGGATGATCTCATGGAGGTTCCCACCTCTGTGCTGGAGTCCAAGTTACCACCTTCCCCCACACATTTAGTTATCAAGGAAAAATGGGGAAATCCTTACAAAGTAGCAATGATACCCAGTTTCTTGAGTCAACAGAGCTGTTATTTCAAGTAGAGGAAACATGCCATCACTGTCATATGTCAAGTTTCCAGGATCTGGGGGAACATTTGTTCACCAGAGCGCCCCAAGGGATGACTAGGTCGAACTGTCACAAACTCCTGCAAGACCGTTTCAGGCTGGACATAAGGAAGAATTTCTTTACTGTCCAAGCCCCCAAGGTCTGGAACAGCCTGCCATTGGAGGTGGTTCAAGCACCTACACTGAACACCTTCAAGAGTAAACCGGATGCTCATCTTGCTGGGATCCTATGACCCCAGCTGACTTCCTGCCCTTTGGGCAGGGGGCTGGACTCAATGATCTCCCGAGGTCCCTTCCAGCCCTGATGTCTATGAAATCTATGAAATCTATGAAATAATTAGCCTCTTCCTTGTGACAGCTCATGACAATGTGTAGGGAAGCACACATTGATCGTACACTTGATCATAATGAGAACAGCAGGATCAGAAGATTAAGACAGCTCATTTTCATGTAGTTCCCACCATCCCTTAACAACTCTGCACCTTGCTGCTTCAGTCAACTGAAGAATCAGTTGTCTTGCTGCAGTATCTGATCATGCCTGAGTCTGCAACTCATACAGCCTTTGAGTATGACTAGACCACACATTTGCTAAATCCAGGAATACCGTAAAGTCTCAAGCCCACTTATTTTGTTCTACATATACCTAAGGCCAGCAATTTTATACAGTGAAAAACACAGCACAGCAGGAAGCTTTTTTCAGGACAAAACCAAACTGAATCATTTAAAATGCGTGAAACTTGCCCATCAAAGATTGGTAGCAGTTCAGGTGGATTAAGCAGAATTGTTTCCAGATTTGGAAGACTAAACACATTCTTTAGGCAAGGTATTTATTTCAGCCCTTTCTCACTATAAGAGCTGGCCGTTTTCCAATAGTTAGTTATTTATCCTCAGCTCTCCAGAGAGGAATAGGAAACTACCATTACCTCAGTTAAGAGATGGGAAAAGGAGGCCTAGAAAAACTAGGTCCCAAAGCTTCTGAATCATTTAAGTGTCTAATTCCCACTTGAAAATCATTAAGGGCACATCCAGACAAGTGGGAATGTGCGCTCCCCAGGGACAAGTAGCATATTTGTGCTGCTGCTAGCTGTCTCCAGGGAACGTTCCTGTACGTATGTTGTGGCGTGCAGCAAATTGTTCTGGGTGAGGTAGGGGAGGCTGGAACCAGCACCTGGACTGGCACCAGAAACCTTTATGGTGTCCTGGGGACTTCCTGGGGCAACAGCAGTGGTGACATGGGCATGTGGAGCCTGGCCAACAGTCAGAGTGTAGCTCTGGCTGGCCAGGCTCTGGTTTCAGGTGGCACACGCTGCTGCCAGGTGCGCTGTCCTGCTCTTTTCTGGCATGGGTTTTTTTGACACCAGGATCTCCTGGTGTCATTAAACCTGCCACGCTGCAAACCATACATGCATGCTTGCTTGGATGTGCCCTCAGAGTCAGGCATGTGAAGAATCTAGGCCCAAGTAACCTGCCCAATAATGTATTAGATGCCTGGGGCAGAGCAGAAAATAAATACTGGGTTCCCTAAGGCCTAGGCTAGTACCCCATCACTGAACTATCCTTTTATAGCTGGTTTGCATGTACCTACAACAAGGTGACCTTCATCTAGTTTGAGTGTTGCAATGCAGGGTGCAAACCCTCTCATGTGAAAGGGATAAAAATCCAAATGAACAAAAGGTGTGAGCGGTTCAAACAGAAAAGGAAGTAGTGCTCCAAGCAAGGCAATGTGTACAGCTTTTTCACATGGGGCTCTTGCTCCCCAGCTGACTGCTCACTCTGCCCACAGCTACAATATGCCTTTGGGTGGAAACAGATGTGCCATTTGAAATGTTTTGAGCTTTGATACACTTGAAAAACAGACCGCTTCAGCTACAGGACACATGTGATTTTTCTTTCTGCTGAACTGGAAGGAAGGAAAATAAAAAGTGTGCCATTTTAATTTTTTTTTTGGAAGTTCTTTCCGCAAGTTTCAATTTCCAGAGAACCTAAAATGGATTCCTCCATTTCAGGTCAGGTAAATGGAAGACTTATCAGCTGTGATTGCACCTGCTCCCTCTCCTTTCTCTCTGGAGGCCTAAAATGAAAGAAACACCATCTTATGAGGCATCCAGGGACCTGTAAGTTTTGATTTTGCAAGATTGGCTTTTTCCAGTAGAAAGTCATTCAGATGGGAAATTCTTAATCTGCTCTACAAAGAAACAGAAGGAAGTTCCAAAGGGATGGGGGGAGGAAAAAATAAGTCATTCAAAGCCAAATGACAGCCTGAGTACCTGAAGAGCTGTGCTATAATTGCTTGTCCTTCTTCTGAAGACTTGCTGTCTTGGTTGTTCCTCCTCTCAGAAGCAGACATGTCTCTTTTCCCACAGGGCTGGGGAAAGGCTTTAATGGCAGGCTGTAAGGGTGTGCGAAGTGGGCCCTATTTGATTTGGATTCAGCCTGAATCAGGGACAGTGGTTTGATTTGTTGATTCAGATCACTGTCCCTGATTTGACTCAGTTGAATTCGAATCTGAAGATTTGATGCTGATTCAGAGAATCAGCGATTCGGACACAGACACAGCTTTAAAAGCTTTTTCTACATACTGGGAGGTAGTAGGTGCGGTTCATGATCGCTGCATCCCTCCACACTGGGGAGCCCCCTGCACTGCTGTGGGACAGCCCCTGCTACCTAGAGGTTTACAGAAAAAAACATTTAAAGCTGCGTCTATGTCTGAATCTCCCCAAATCATTTTGGAGGGTTCTGATTCGATTCAGAGAGTAAAGGAACCTCTGATCTGATTCAGATGAGGTGATTTGGCCACCAAATTGGGCCAAATCAAATCAGGGACTGAAGCTTCACACAGCCCTAGCAGGCCGCCTCTCCTCAGAAGGTGAGAGGCAACTCTCTGTCCCATTGTGTCTTCATGGACAAACCTGGATCAGAGGATGACTGAGCTTAGTTGGGTCTTACCTTTTTGTGTAGGTATCATCTCCTACCACAACTGCCATAACCCAATATATGACCTATTGGGATTTAGATGTAGAATTAAGGATCCTAATTCACTAATATACCTAGATTGCAACCCCCTCCCAAATAGTCAGTTTTGAAATGCATCAGGAAGAGAAACAAGAGGAAGTATTTAGGAGGGACTGGTACAATACATCATTAAAGTGATTGGGGTTGTGTAAAACTTATTCAGATTTATCCCGAATTATTTGATGGGGAAGTCCCTGGTCACTTGGCTCCAAGATTAGGTGGTCTTGTTCATGACCACACAACCACACTTGTCAGCTAGTTCTCTGTGGACATTAGTTCCTTAGATCTGACAATGTAGAAGACCTGTAGTTCTATTAGGCACACTGGTGCAGTGGCTGTAATCCAAATACTGTCTGTACAAGAATAAATGTCCAAAGAGTATTCTACCACCTTTCGCCTTGCAGTGTTTTCAGTGCATTAATCCACAACATGCTTTGACTCCAAAAAAATGAACTTTGCTCTTTATTATTACACCAGGACTTTCCCTGTCTGCAGCCAAAATAAGCTCTGGAATCTCAAAGGTTTACTGATTTTGCAAGATATTGCACATTGCTTCAGAGAGCACCAATGAATGCCTTGAGCATCAACAATGCTTTGTAACACAGGGGAAATAAAACCTCATTCACCATTTCTCTGAAGACTCTCTATAGGATTTCTGTGAGCATTACTGATTCATAAGTCTATTTTCTAATTCTTAAAAGCCCAATACTAAAGATTTGACATGTAGGCAGATTACTTCACGATCAGAATTTTCTCTCCATAAATAGATTGTTGAGTCATTCACTGCTCCGTGGGAAAAAAACCACTGATCTATAAATATTTAGTTATTTACATGGTAGTGCTGAGGCTTTTACATATTTTTAAAAGTACAGTAATACAATATTCTTCCCCATTTGGTTGTCTGCAACTGAAACCATTACACATTTGGTGGTAATCACATGGGTTGCTGTAATTATCTTATTAATTAAGAACCCAAGTTTCAAACTGACTGTATAGTTGATCTTCACAGTTTCATAGTTGGTAGAGTCAGAAGGGACCCGAGCAGATCATCAAGTCTAACCCCCTGCCATGGCAGAAAAAAGTACTTGTCTAGCCTCCTTTTAAAGGCCCCCAGAGTAGGAGCCAACACCACTTCGCTTGGAAGTTGGTTCCAAGATCCTGGCCGCCCTGGCAGTGAAGTAGCACCTCCTGATATCTAACCTAAACCTACCCTCTGCCAGCTTCTGACCGTTATTTCTAGTCACTCCTGGCGGTGCTCGGAGTAACGGGACTCTCCCAATGCCTGCTGGTCCCCCCTGACTAGTTTGTAACAGGCCACTAGATCCCCCCTCAGCCTTCTCTTGTGGAGGCTGAACAGGTTCAGGTCCCGTAGCCTCTTCTCGTAGGGCCTGCCCTGCTGCCCCTGATCATGCGAGTTGCTCTTCTCTGGTCCCTCTGCATGTTGTCCACATCCTTCCTGAAGTGTGGCACCCAGAACTGCACGCGGTACTCCAACTGCAGCCTGACCAGTGCCGCATAGAGGGGGAGGATCACCTCCTTGGATCTGCTCAAGATGCATCTGTGGATGCATGACAAGGTGCAGTTGGCCTTCCTGACTGCATCCCCACACTGCCGGCCCATGTTCATTCTGGCATCAATGATGACTCCAAGATCGTTTTCTGCCTCTGTACTGATGAGAAGGGAGTTCCCCAGCCTGTAGGTCTGGTGCTGGTTCTTCCTCCTCAGGTGCATCACCTTGCATTTGTCAGTGTTGAATCCCATCCTGTTCTCATCCGTCCACCCCGTAACCTGTCTAGGTCTGATTGCAGCCTATTCCTCCCTTATAGCGTGCCCACATCCCCCTGCATCTTAGTTTAGTCCGCAAATTTGAACAGGGTGCTTTTTAGCCCCTCGTCCAAGTCGCTGATGAAGATGTTGAACAGTGCGGGCCCCAGGACCGAGCCCTGCGGAACCCCACTGCCCACATCCCTCCAGCTTGAAAATGACCCATCCACCACCACTCTCTGGGTGTGGCCCTCCAGCCAGTTGGCGACCTATTTGAACTGTGTAGGTGTCGACATCACAGTCCCCCAGCAGTTTTTTAATGAGAACAGGGTGAGAGACAGTGTTGAAGGCCTTCCTAAAGTCCAGAAAGACTACATCCCCTGCTACCCCTGCATCTAAGGATTTTGTGACCTGGTCATAGAAGGCCACCAGGTTGGTCTGACAGGACCTGCCTCTAATGAACCCATGTTTATTGCCCCTAAGCATAACCTCCCCTGCTGGCCCCTCGTGGACATGCACCAGGATAATTCTCTCAAAAAGCGTACCCAGGATTGAAGTTAGACTAACTGGTCTATAGTTTCCTGGGTCCTCCTTCCTCCCTTTTTTGAAAATAGGAACCACATTGGTCCTTTTCCAGTCCTCTGGCACCATACCAGAGCACTCATAAATCCATGCCAAGGGTCCCACAATGAGCTCTGCTAATACCCTCAGCACTCTGGAGTGGAGATCATCAGGACCAGCTGATTTAAATACATCCAGCTCCTCCAGAAGTTCCCTGACTAGATCCTCACTAACCCTAGCCCGGGTGCACTTGCCCTGGGGCCTGAGGGGGTTGCGGAAGGGGGGAGGCGGGGTTGATCCTGTCACTTCTCAGGAAAATGGAGGCAAAGAAATTGTTAAACAGGTTAGCTTTGTCATCTGGTGTGATGACCAGATTTCCTAGCGTGTCTTGCAGAGGCCCCACATTACCCAGTACCTTCTTTTTGCCCCCTATGTATTTAAAAGAGGACTTCTTGTTATCCTTGATCCGGGTAGCTAGTCCCAGTTCCATTTCCACCTTGGCCTTCCTGACCACCGCCCTGCAGCCCTGAGCAACCGAGGTATAATCCTCCCTGGTGATGGCTCCTCCCTTCCATTGGGTGTACGCCTCCCTTTTAGCTAGGAGATATTCCCGTATGCTTTTGGTGAGCCATGGGGACTTTTGCACCCTCTTACACCCTTTGATCCATGTTGGGATTACCTCCCTTTAGGCTTGAAGGTTCATCTCCTTAAGGAGCAACCACTTTTCTTGGACACCTGACTCCCCTCCCCTCTGGGACCTGAGTGCCTCCCCAACTATTCTCCTTACCTCATTGAAGTCCACCCTCCTGAAGTCCAGGGCTGCTGCCTTGCTGCAGGCCTTTGCCACCTTGCACTGGATGGTGAATTCCAGCAAGCGATGATCGCTGTTGGCCAGGTGATCAAGCACCCACAGCCCCCTCACCAGGTTGTTGCCTGTGACCAGCACCAGATTCAACAAGGCATCTCCCCTGCTGGAGCTATGCACCTCCTGTGTTAGATGGAGGTCCTGTATTTCAGCTAGGAGCCTACGTGAGCAGTCAGACCTGGCTGACGGCTCTTCCCAGCAGATGTCAGAAAAGTTCAGATCACCCATGATGACCACGTCTTTTGACCTAACTACCTCTGTGAGCTGACTTAAGAATTCCTGATCTAGGTCTTCCCCTTGGTTGGGTGGTCTGTAGTAGACCCCCACCATGAAGTCCTTTTCCCCTTGACTTCCTTGTATTCTAACCCAGGGCACTTCCGTGTGCCCCTCCTCTGAGCTTGTGCTACTTAATGAAGATGTGTATTCCTCCTTGTTGTAGAGCACCACACCTCAACCTTTCCTCCCTGTCCTGTCCCTCCTTTACAGCCTATAGCCCTTGGTATTCACTGCCCAGTCATGCATTGGGTCCCACCACATTTCTGTGTTGCGCCACTGTGTTGCACCACTGGGTTGGTGTCAGCTAGCAGAAGGGTAAGTTCCTCCTGCTTGTTCCCCATACTACGAGTGTTTGTGTACAGGCATTTGAGGCCTCCTGAAAATGTGTGCACTGGCCCCCTAATCTCAGTACTGCCCTGGCCCCTGTTGCTTACCTGGGTATTTGTTCTGCTCATCGTTGGTCTAGGCTGGTCTGTTCTTGTAGGTACTGCTAGGTTTAGCGGTCCAAGGCTTCCTCTGCCCTCATCTTCCCCTTCCCCCGATGAGCCTAGTTTAAAGCCCACTGTAGGAGATCCACCAACCTAGAAGAGAACACACGCTTACCTTTTGGGGAAAGGTGAAGCCCATATCACCCGAGCATGTCTCTTGTTCTGATGTGCGGGTCGTTGTCTAGGAAGCTGAAGCCTGCCTCAAGACATGATTCCCAAAGCCGCCAGTTGGTCTCTCTGATGCAGGTCTCCTGTTGTTTTCCATGTCTGCTCACTGGTAGGACAAAAGAGAACACTTCCTATGCCCCTATCTCCTTCAGCATGCCCCCCAGAGCATGGTAGTCTGTCATCAGGTGATCAGGGCTTCTCCTGGCTGCATCTTTAGTACCCACATGGATTAGGACCATGGGGTAGTAATCAGTGGGCTGGATCACAGTCTGGATCATCTCCATCATGCCCTGAATCTTTGCTCCGGGCAGGCAGTAGACCCCATGTGTTGAGGGGTCCTGGCAACAGATAGGACCTTCTGTACCTCTCAGAATGGAGTCACCTATGACAATCACTTGATGTTTCCTCCTCCAGGTCTGCTTAGCTCCTTCAGCCTGTTCAGAGTGTGGAGAGTATGGAGTTGCCTCCTCTCCAAAGGTTTCCTCCTCCTTCTCCTGCAATGTCGCCAGGGCCTCATACCTGTTCTCCAGCCGGACTGGAGGAACTGGTACTGCTTTGCTGCAAGCAGCCCGCATTCTGGATATGACCATCTGCTTCTCTGCAGTGGATGGCACCTCCCGGGGGTGCTTCTTCCTTGGGTGCATGGCCCTGCAGGGAAAGGAAATAACCATTGATTTCATCCTCTGCCTCCCTGATTCCCCTCAGCCTGCTAACCTCCTCCTGGAGCTCCCTCACCTGCACCTCCAGGGCCCTAAGATGGCTCCTGCAGGTCAGGTGTGCGAGCCCCCAATCTTGCTTTTCTAGGAATGCCTCATAACACTTGGCATTAGCCAGGATATCCTTCAGTAGCAGATGAGGTTGCAAATTATAAAACTGTGCTGAAAGTGTCCTGAACACCGAGGTAACTGTGGCTAAAGTTTACCTCTCAGTTCCTTTCATAAATCTCAGGTCCTGATTACACCTTCTAGAATTAAAGTCAAATTCCAATCTTGTAGGCTAGTTCTTATTAAACCTTAAAGTCTGATCAGTTTTCTAACTCTTTCATTTCTGGGAGGAGTGAATAGCAGAGAGACAGGTGGAGGATATTTGTTGTCAGGGACCCATGAGTCTGGAGCGATCATGGCCATTCAACACCAGCCCCCTTTGAATAGCCTTTTCTGCTTACCCTGCATCTGCCAAAAAAAGTTACACTACCACAATAGAGGACTCTAAAACTAAACTCTCCTGCTCCCTGAACTAAGCTAATTTCAGTCATGCTATTGTGAATCTAGTTTCATTCCCCACCGAAAAAGCTGTGTATTGATTAATTTCTCCTTTGTGAACATATAGTTTAAAGCATTCAGTTTATTATTAATGTATATTGTCTTTCTACTGCTTCTGTGAATAAATTAGCCTTTTCAACAGAGCTGTTGTGAGCTCTTTGGCACCCCATTCAAAGAGCCCAAGTGCCACCCAGTATTGAACTATGCAGCAATCCACTCAAGGAGATTGTCAGGTCATACAGACATTTCAATTTCAAAGCAGGGAAATAATTTCATAGTTTTTTCACAAGTGGAACTTGAGCCCAGTAAATCTGCTATAAAATTTAAACATTAGGCACAGTGTATGCTCCATTGGAAAGAAGAAACAAGACAGCTGTATTGCAGGTGTATGGAGCTTAAGGCTGCCCTCTCAACCTCCCTACAGTTACAGAATTAGGCAACCATTTTCTAGCTATGACAACCCCCAAATCTGCATTATTAATAGCTCATTTATTGAACAACACAGCATGCTGGATGGCCAGCAGCAGACCTGTCCTGACAACAAGCTTAAGGTGGGGCCTCAAACCAGCCTTCTATGCGGATGAATTCAAGTGTAGCAGGTAACTGCCTCTCTCCCAAAGATGTCAAAGGCGATCCATGCAGAAGTCCATCAGCACAGGATTAAACACGTTGTGAACATTCTATGAAGTGAGAAAACAGGATATAGGAGTGAGGTTGTATATGCATCACTTTTTTGTCTGGGATTTTTACATTTGTCTTAAACCAGTAACAAGGACTTCATTATCAGTTCCACAGTGAAGCAAGGGATATTCACTCTGCACACACTACTCCACAAAACTGATGCAATATAATGAACTTAGTGTGGTGTTGGGCACGTGTCAATATGAAGACTCTGCCCAGCTCCTTAGTTCAGCACTGGGCGACTACGTTAACATAGGGGCAGAATGCACATAGATCAGATTTATCACATTTCGCCACAACACTCTCCTTGCAGTCCTTTGACAGTGCGTCTAACTTAGGAGAGTTGGGTGCCTGAATCGCATTGACATTTTAAGCAGTTGGCCATTTAAGTCATTTAAGTTCTTTTGAGAATCCCAGCCTTCATGTATTTATTTTCTTTTTGTTTCTTCAAAGACCTTTAAGCCTCAGTCAAAAATCACCATTTCCCCATTTGTGCAGTGAGGCACCTATCCCATATTACAGCCATAAGCATAAAGCCAGACCATGCAGACCGTCTCCATCTATGTAGAAAGGGTAAGAGCTGTCAAGTGTCTTAGGATCACCAAATCACTTGCCCAGGACTACAAGGAAAACCAGATCATCTGATTAGATGGAGAAAAGAAGATATGTAAATAGCTAAACTGGAGCTAGCACAGCAGTGTGGAGGCTCCACTTAAGGCAGGCTGCCATCAGTGGACTTTTTTTGAGTCTGAAAAGTGCTTATGGGTCTTTAGAGGGAGGGAGGCAAATTTTTTGTCGATTCCAGGGAGAGATCATCCCTCTTTCCATTTCCTTAATGAAATAAAAGTGGTGAAACCTCAGTGAGGGAAAAGCCATGGGAGTGCCCATAAGTTTCTGAGTAGGAGTAAACATCTATATTGATCTGGATCTTCCATTTTATGCCTTATCCTTTATAGTCTTCATTGATTTAAGCCCTTTCATTTCATCTTTCCCCAGTTTATGACTAGACACTTAAAAGCTCCCATTCTGACAGTAGATGTTGCATTTCATAAATCTTTGGGTTTCTCCTATCAGTTCCTGATCCTTTTATTCTCTCAGTCATTTAGTGTATACTCCATTATATCTAAATTTAGACCAGTGGTTATATGCTGCCAGTAACTGCTCTTACATTTGAGGCAATGTACAAACAAGTTAATCCTCCCTGCTTTCCCCTGTGAGGGAAGGTACTTTGCATACCACATGCTGGATTATAGCATGAAAAGACCTTAAATATTCCATTTAGGTTTAGAAGCACTGAGTCAATCACTGATAAAAGTAATGCAACTGTAACTTGCATTCAAGCTGAATCATATATACTGGTTTCTAGGTGTCTCCTCCAAATTCTTTCTTTTTGTGATCTGTGTTCTTCCCTCCAAGATGTACACAGGTCACGACATCTTTCATTTAACTTGTCAAAATGTCTTGTGTAGGCAGTTACTGGGGCAGCTGTGTGAGGCTTTGGACTGTACTTCAGATCTGGAGACACTTCAGATGCTTTGGAATCGAATCAGCATGTCTGGATCAAAGCACTGCCTTTGTTAGGCTTTCCAAGGTGGTTTGGAGCTTTTGAACCACTTTGGAAAAGCTTTGGAGCGGCTTAGGAGATCCAGCCATAGGGCATAATGGGGAATCAATGAATTATCTATAACCTTTTTTTGTTGTCTGATTTGGATGAAACTTGCAGGGATGGTAGCCTCTGCTGAGAGTATGAAGCTTGCCAAGTTTCAAGAAGATCAGTGCAGGGGTTCAGGGGAAACTCTACCCCAAATTCCTGAATGCAAAACTCATGTCACGTATATGTATTATACCACAGGAGGGTGAAAACTGCAAGGGTGGTGGCCTCTCCTGAGGCCACAAAGCCAGCCAAGTTTCAAGAAGATAGGTGCAGGGGGCTTGGGGGGGGCACTGCACCTCGAGCTGCTTTCAGGCAAAACTCATGACATAGGTGACACTGTGTGTGTTAAGGTGCAGTGGGGTGAAAGCTGCAGGCCTGCAAGCCCCTTCTGAGGCCACAAAGCCTGCCAGCTTTCAAGGAGATAGGTGAAGGGGTATTCTGGGGCCCTGCACCCCTAGCTGCTGACAGACAAAACACATGACATGGGTGCTTGTGCAACTGACTGTGTGAGTCTTAAGGCTGTTGATTGTCTGTATTATTTCCTCTCCTTAGTCTGTGGTTTTGTAGGTGTTAATCTTTGCTCATTAACTCGTTATGTATTAGCTAGTTATCCTGTATTGAGCTGGTCCCTGAGTGAATCATGATTAATTGGTAACTGGTAACACAGTAGCTTAGCAGCCAGGCCTGCAGTAGTCTGTGCCCTCCCCCACAACGCCCCGTGCCCCAAGACAGACACAGCTGCACAAGCACCCATGTCGAATTTTGCCTGTCAGAAGCTAGAGGTGCAGGGCCCCAGAACACCCCTGCACCTATCTCCTTGACAGCTGGCAGGCTTTGTGGCCACAGCAAGGGCTACCATCCCTGCAGCTTTCATCCTGCTGTGCCTTAACACACACAGCATCACCTATGTCACAAGTTTTGCTTCTCCACAGCTCGAGGTGCAGTTCCCCCCAAACCTCTGCACTTATCTCCTTGAAACATGGTAAGCTTTGTGGCCTGAGAAGGGGCCACCTCTTCTCTAGTTTTTAGCCCACTGCGCCTTAACACACACAGGGTAATCTATGTCATGAGTTTTGTCTGTCAGCAGCTTGGGGTGCAGTTCCCCCCAAACCCTTATACCCATCACCTTGAAACTTGGCAGACTTTGTGACCTCACCAGGGGCTACCATTCTTGCAGTTTTGACTCTACTGTGGCTTAACATATACACATGACATGGAGTTTTTCTTTCAAGAATTTGGGGTACAAGTTCCCCCCAAACCCCTGCACCAATCTTCTTGAAACTTGGCTGACTTCATACACTTCACAGAGCCTACCAATCCTGCAAATCTCATCCAAATCAAACAAAGAACAACAAAGTTATAGATAATTCATTGATTCCCCATTATACCCTATGGCAGATGTCCGAGGCGGCTCCAAAGCTTCAGAACCACTTCCGCTGGATCAAAGCAGGAAACTGATCCAGAGCACTGGATCAGATCCCTGGCATCCAAAGCAGCTGGATTAGAAGCTGGATAGAATAGCTGCCTACTCGCACAGGCCTAGTTACTAGTAGCTACCTAGCCCGCTCAGCTCCCTTTTAGATCTCAGGTTTCTTCACATATGTTGTCCTTGAGTTAATCTACCCTATCATTACTTCTTTTATTGCTGATTTAATATTGATTGTTGATTCCATATTGCCCACATATCTCATTTCTTCAGGATTCTTTATCAAGTCAACTGAAGCTCTTTTCAAGTCCCCCCGACCTGGCTCTGTACAGATGTTCCTGCTCTCTGACATTGTTCTGCCAATTCCTTCAGTTTAGTCCATTGCCATTAATTTGTAGCTACTTCACATGACCCATGTACCACTGCAGCTTGGTTTGTTCACTTTTGCTAATCTGTTCCCATTGTTCTATTTTGCCAACTATTAAAGGGGTATACCCAGAGCAGTTCAGATGTACCAGTATGCATCAGTTCCATTGTAGCAGGATGTTTAACCACCACAGTACTCTTGCTAAATGCTTCTGTGCCCAACCTGTCATTCTTTTACTTAGCTGTAGAAAATTGCCCTTCATGGGAAGCAGTGTCTTGACTCTCCAGCTCATTGATTCATCTGAGGTGTATTGCAATGGTTTAACAATACAAGGGAGAGATCCTTTCCAGTCCTTTGCTCCTCTCAATCCTCTAGCTGCTTGTTCTACCAGCTCTGACTTCCCTCATTGCTTTGTGAGCTCAGAAAAGGGCAATGTCCTGGCTCCAATTTCTAATTCCAGTGCCACATACTGTGGCCCATTGTCCAAGCAGTAATATCAGCTATGCCAGCCCTTGAAAAATACAGGCTATACTTCTTACCTGAGAGTCCTCCAGATTAACATTCTGGTTTCATTCTCAGAGTGAAATATTTTATTACAGTAGTTTTCAACCTGTGGCCTGTGGGCCCTATGGGGGCCTGCAGATGTGTAGGGGGGGTCTTCAAAAGATGACTATGATTAATCAAAAGTATGGGAATATCCATGCTTACAATTCAGAGGGTTCTGCATCTCCATTCCATTTTTTTAGGGGTCTGGAAATGAAAAAGTTCAAAAAACACTGCTTGGTATGATGATATAGTTATGGTTATGAAAAGTGAACATATCTATTCTTACCTTTTCTCAGAATTAGGTTGGAATTTTATGAGGCCCTGGAGTTTGCTTCCATTACCAGTCACTATCTCCTTTGCACAACCTCCTTGGACACCCTGAACTAGATACTCTGGTCAGCAAATGCATTCCCTGGCTCATGTTAGGCATGCCTCTGTGCAAATCCTTTGCACTTTTCATAGCAGATCTTAAGTCTATTCTCCTTACTGTTTCAGTCTCCCTTAAATAAAATCCCATCCTACATATGCAACTCATCTTGTAACAGAACAGACAGACAGAGGGGTAGACAGAGGGAACCTCCTGTGGCATTTATTACTTGCAATCTGGTCATGAATTGTTTCTCATAGAATCCCACACTGTTCAGAGCTTTGTTGGTTTTCTTAGGGCTTTTCAGTAGAAATGCACATTACTGTAGCATGTGGGTAGTGTCTCTCATTCCATGGAGCCATGGGTGAAATACTGTAATATATATCAGTATTGACTTTCCTGCACAGTACTGTATCCTCACCGCAGTGAATCATTGCAGTCAGGCCTGGAAAAAAAAAATCAGGACTTCTAGCAAACAGGTTTTTTTCATATTCTAGCAAACATTTTTTGCCTCTCAGTGATATATAGAAGGGGCATAATACCTCCTTTCATCCCTTCCAAATTCCCTTTTCCAATGCCTCAACAGGCTGCTTTGCAAGCCCGGATTGTAACCAAATGCAAGATCATATCCTGCTCCCATCAAAACCAATGCGATTTTTAGCACTGACCTTGACAGCAGCAAACTGGTACCATGCCTTGGACCTAACAAACTGGCTATAGATCTCTCTCTCTCTCTCTCGCGTGCACGTACACACACACACACACACACACACACACACACACACACACACACACACACACACACACACACACACAGAGTTAGGTGCTGCCCCATCAGTGGTGAAATTCAACTTAATTTCCACTAATTATGAAGATGCCAAAAAAAAATTACAATTGGGTATAGTTATGCAGCACAACTATGAAAACAGCCATAAGCACCACATACAGCAATTTGAAAGGAAGTCTATTTGCAGTATTTTGTGGGGAGGTATAGAGTATTGCAGCAGAAGGGCTGACATAGATTTCTGACAGGGTTCACTTGGTATATCAAGGTTTTAATTGACTTCAAAGTAGAGTGTGGAATTAGAATCTGTATACATGATCAAATTAAGTACAACAGGTATGACTATATAAACAGACATCAGATGGAAGGCTTGTCTTGTGGTTACCATCCTGGACTGTAACACAAGCAATTTCAGTTAGGTTCCTGGATAAGCTGTAGATTTCCTGCATAACCAAGACCCTATGCTTAACTTTTCACTCTGTAAAAATCCAAACAATGCTACTTTTGTTTGTCTCGTCTACTTTGATTAAACTATTCTGAGTACAGCATGTTGCTTATGCATATTCACAGCACTTAAAACAACTAATCTCAGTAGGGGATGAAGGTGTGACTAAAAGAGTGCAACCTTTCCAAAGGAGTGGGAGAAAAGTTCATTAAAAAAAGTTGTTTGCTGTAATAGGCAGGGTTTAAAATACAGGGGGGGACTCAGGAGGGCTGAACCGGCAGTGTGGAGAGGCAGTCAGGAAGGCCAACCACACCTTGGCATGCATCCACAGATGCATCTCGAGCAGGTCCAAGGAGGT